>NC_034611.1:41309557-41349010 GCF_900095145.1 Mus pahari
GAGAGAGAGAGAGAGAGAGAGAGAGAGAGAGAGAGAGAGAGAAATGCAGGACTAACTGTGACACACCCACTCCAACAAAGCCACACTTTCTCCAACAAGACCACACCTCCTAATCCTTCCCAAACAGTTCCACAAACTGCAGACACAGCATTCAAACATATTGGGGACCAAAAGTCATTCAAACTACCTCATTGAGGTTTTGTGTGTGTGTGTGTGTGTGTGTGTGTGTGTGTGTGTGGTCTAGTAACTCTAGATACTGACCTTCTGTCAGATATTTAATAGGTAAAGTTTTTGACCACTCCTTAGGATGCCTCTTCACTCAAATGATAGGGTCCTTGCTTTACACAAGCTTTTTAAAGGTTTCATGAGGTTCTGTTTATCAATCACTGGTTTTAATCCCCATGCTATTTGCATTCTGTTTGGAAAGACCTCTTTCCTGTGCCAACGAATTCAAATGTATTCTCTGATTTTTCTTCTGTTACAGCTAGGGTATCAGGTCTCATGTTGAGGTCCTTGATTTGTCTGGAATGAGTTCTGTGTGGGGTGAAAGGTATGAATCTAGTTTTATTCTTCTACAGGCACTTGTCCAGTTTGACCAGCACCATTTGCTGGAGAAATCTATCTTGTTTCCAGTGTAATTTTAGCTTCTTTGTCTGAAAACATCAGGTGTCGACAGGTGTATGGGCCTATCTTTGGGTTTTCAACTCTATTACATGTCTATTTTGTTGGTGTTGGTGGTGGTGGTTTTTGATTGTTTGTTTGTTTGGTTGGTTGGTTTTGGTTTTTTGAGACAGGGTTTCTCTGTATAGCCCTGGCTGTCCTGGAACTCATTTTGTAGNCCAGGCTGGCCTCAAACTCAGAAACCCACCTGCCTCTGCCTTCCGAGTGCTGGAATTAAAGGTGTGTACCACCACACCTGGCACATGTCTATTTTTATAACAATATTATGGTGTTTTTTAATTAGTCTAGCTCTGTAATACAACAAAATCAGGAATAAGGATACCTCCAGGAGTTGTTTTGTTGTTCAGGATTACCTATCTTGTTTGTGTGTGTGTGTTTCTGTACATATTTTAATATTAGTTTTTCTGTGAAGAACTAATTGGATTTTGACAGTGTCTAGAGACTAATTTTGGTAGGATGGCCATTTTCACCATACTGATCCAACCAATACATGAGCATGGGAAAGTACCCAATCTTCTGATGCCTTCCTAAATAAATAAATAAATAAATAAGTTATGATATGTGTGTCTCACTTCCTTAGAGTTATTCCAAGACATTTTTGAGACAATCATGAAAGGCATTGTTTCCCTGATGTCTTTCTGGGTGTGTTGTTGCTAGTAGTTTCCTCTGAGATGAAAACATTCCAGTTTGGAGGGAACTTCTTGAGATGAGATGTTTACAGGGGCGGAAACAACAACTTGTTCTAGGGGAAGTGAAATCCTGCAGGGCCGCTCATTAAGATGGAAATAGCCTGTCCCTTGAGGCCATTACAAGTGTGGCTGCTGTGTCCCATGTGCGTCAGTAGGTGGCAGAGAGGAGAGAGGCTGTGTCTAGTATGGTGTACAGGGAGCTAGCCTGTGACGACCACAGGTCCAGCATTGCACAGGCCTGGATGGGCTTCCAAAAGAGTGAGTTGGGGGCTTCCAGAAGAGTGAGCTGGGGACTAAAGAACCCCACCTGGGACCATGGACCCTCAGCTGGAATTAGCCCAAGACTGACTGTCTCCGAATGGGGCCATAGTCAGGCCCAGGGGAGGAGCTAGCCCAACACAACCACCCAGACAGGGAACTAGCCTGAGATGACCACCAGTCTGGCACTTCGCATGCCTGTGGGGCACAGACCATGCCCGAGATGCTGCCTGCATGGTGCCAAAAATGCACAGGTGGCGCATAGAATTCCAGAGAAGAAAAGGTGACAACGAGGACCATGGTGGGGTCCTGGCTTGTGCTGCCACTGGAGGCCACATCTGGGTCCGTGACCCTGCAGCAGCGGGAGTCTGTCACCACCAAAGGCCACACAGATATCCCTGGTCTGGGCTGCCGTTAGGGGACATGTTGACGTCGGAGGGTTGTGCAGAACTGGCCCCATCCATCTCCTGGGCATCATGGGAGAGCTGGTCCCTGGGGGCATGAGATCAGGAGAGCTGGCTTCACCAGTAGCCAGCTGCAGTTCATGAATGACGGGCCCCATCCCATTGCCCAGGAAACACAGTTGAGCCAGGCCGCCGCTACTCATCTCCCTACAGTGACATAGGCAAGGGATTTCTGCCTACTCGTCCCTTGCCACCTGCACATTAGAGAGACCTAGGGGTCATGTGATCAGGAGAGCTGTCCCTGTCCTTCACCAGCTCTAACGCTCAGGAGAGCAGTGGGCCCTGCACCTTGCCTGAGCAGCTAGGTAGAGCTGACCCTGATGGTGGGGGCCAGGGGGCAGGAATAGAGGAGAGCTGGCCTTGTCTGCTGTGCTGTGACACTGGTGAGGAAGGGATGCCTTCCCCTAACCTTGCCCCTTGCCACCGATGGCAGCCAGAAGGTCTGGACCTGAGGTCGTCAGAACAGGAGAGTGGGCCCTGATTGCTGGAATAACGTTTCTTGTGTACCGTGTAAAGATTAGCTCTGTATTATACATATGCTGATTTTTAAACTGGCAGAGATTTAATTACAGGTGGGGTTTTGGTATTGTTAAGCAGCTCCTGCTGTAGTATACTGTAAGCGAAGGAGAATAAGGTTGGACTTCCTGAGAGGGGAAGGGGGAGGGGAGGGGAGGCGGAGGGAGAGGGAGACTCTGTGAAGGAGTCGGGCAGCAGAGATTCAGCCAGCCAGACATGGAGGAAGAAGCAGGCTGGGAAGGAAGGAGAGGTAACTAACCAGTCTTGCGGCAGAACTTGGGTAAGTATAAACCGAATATTCAAGTTCCGAGTTAGTGGGAAATAATGCCTTGTAATAAGGCCAAAGGGTTATAAATAAATATAGTCTCCATGTCATTTTTTGAAAACTGGGGTGGCCCACAGTTACACCTTGGCATGGGCTCTAATTGAGCCAGTCTGAGCCAGTCCCAAGGGTATGATAGCAGGAGAGCTGACTCTGCCATTTGCTGGTAGTGTCATTGGACGGGTCAGCCAGGACAGGGCAGGAGAGCTCACCCCAAGGGTATGGGAAGGTCGGCAGCATGATCAGCTCAGGTGCCTCTCGGGCTCAGCTCCAGGGCTTTGAATTCGCCCAATCCGACATCTACACCATCAATGAACTGCTGGAGTTCATGAATGGGCTGGTCCTACAGATCCAAAACTACAGGCTCTCCATGACAGAGGGCAACAACAGGACTTACAAGAGGAGTCCCAGTGAAGTTCCAGTTTTGGTAGTGTAGCAGAAGCCAAAAAAGCCTTATTCCAGACCAATGACTTATTTCAATGAACATTTGCAAGCAAAGTGTGGACAAAAGGGTATACTGTGGGACACACTGTGACATAGTACAGCTTCCATGAGATTTTATTTTTCTCGGTTGATGGGGAGGTTGCAGGGGTGAAGGGCGAATATGAGGAGAGTGAGAGATGAGGGATTGGGGTGCGTTATGTAAAATTCACAACGAACCAGTAAAAAGTTGAAAAAAAAAGATGGGAAATAAACAGTTGAAAATGCCTTCACAAAGGTGAGGTATCAGACACTTCCTCAGAAGCCACATGTAATTTCTATTTATAAGTAAATATCTGGAGAAGAATAATACATTTATAATTTCCATTAATATTTTACAATTATTTTTTCAGCTATATCTCTTGTTAAAGATACATGTAATTGGTGTGAAGCTGGAGACTCGTCTACGCAATAATAAATTGATGCTATAGACTCCAGATTCCTACTTCTTTAAGGAAATGTTCACCATTAAATCCTTCGTTGCAGGTGACAGCTGCAGGTGACAAACATTAAGCGATTCCAGTGTTACATATTTGCTATAAACATCATTACGAAACTGATGGAACTTGATCCTGTTTCCAAACAAATATTAATCACGGAGATGGCCAAGAGCTTTTATCCATATTAATCTTAAAGGAGTACTGTAACTTGAGACTGGACTTCTGGAGGAGATGAGCTAGCCTGATACGTTAAGCTTCCAGAGCAGACTGCTCCCAGTTCATTTGATGGTAATATTAAAGACTACCACCTGTGCTCAAGAGTAAACACTCACCCTTCTATCCCTGTCCCCACAAGTTAGGGACCTGGCGCTTCAAAGCCCAACATTTCTCATAAAAATACGTGGCATTCCTCTTGCGTCTTCCATCTCTCTCTCTTACGTATTCCTGTTCACATGAAAGAATCCCCACTTTACTCAGCATAGCAATTTGCCCTGGAGAACACTGCATTTCCAAGGGTTTTTGTTTGTTTAAACATAGAGCTAATAATAGAACAACTTTATCAAAACTGATTTTTCGGGGTGTCGGGGGGGACAGTGGTGGCAGAGTTGAGGAGATTGGTGCTTTGGGGAGTTATTTAAAATGTGGTACTTGGCATGAAGATGTGTTTTGCTGCCTGAGACATCCCACCTCCGTGCGCCTGTGAACATGGCGCACAGCTGGAGCCACAGAAAATGTGCTTCTATCACGACCTTTCTGCGGGAAGCAAGACGATGAAGGGTCAGACGACAGACCCTTGGGACACTGAAGACATCCAGTTAACAGCGTCAGCGCCGACCCGCCTGTCTCCTGTGTTTCTGGCAGCTGAATGAGAGACAACTCTCCTCTTATAGGCCATTTTACCAGTTCGTTACATTGACGCTGTAATGTGAGTGGAAACGGAGAAGGCGTCCTGTTCCGCTGGCCTGACTGACGCATGGCAGAAGTGAAACGTGATTTTGAAACATGTCTGTAGTGTGGGAACAAAGTGGTGGGTTTCAGGCCAGAACGTACTCCACTGCACGGTATCCTTAGAGTTTTAACTGTGCACTACCCTAAGCAGAGCAAAATGTAGAATGGAACTTACATGCCTTCTACCTGTAAACCTAATCTGGTTTGTAGGAGGCTAAGCAAGAAGAACTGTCATGAGTATAAGGAATGAGTTCCAAGTCAGCCTGAGCTACAGCGTGATAAGAAAAATATCAAATAAGAAAGCAACAACACGGGGCTGACGAGATGGCTCAGCCGGTAACCGAAGTTCCTGAGTTCAAATCTCAGCAACCACATGGTGGCTCACAACCATCCATAATGGGATCTGACGCCCTCTTCTGATGTGTCTGAAGTCAGCTACTGTGGACTTATGTATAATAATAAATAAATCTTTGGGCTGGATCGAACAGGGACTGAGCGGGGCGGAACTGGGGTGAGCGGATTGAGCAGAGGTCCTAAAATTCAGTTCCCAACAATCACATGAAGGTTCACAACCATCTGTACAGCTACAGTGAATTTATAGGGAGGTATGTTGGGAATTGCCTTCTCTGTATGTATGTATGTGTGTGTATGTATTTGTGTGTATGGACATAATTTTATCTTTCATGGGTGTGGATGTTTTTCTTCTGCAATGTGTTATGAAGTGTGGCTTACTTACCCCCAAATGGACCAGTAGCTAGTGGGTCATAGTCATCTCTAAATTTTTTTCTTTCTTTCTTTCTTTTTTTTTAAAGATTTACTTATTATTATACTTAAGTACACTGTAGTTGACTTCAGACATACCAGAAGAGGGTGTCAGATCTCATTAAAGGTGGGTGTGAGCCACTATGTGGTTGCTAGGATTTGAACTCCGGACCTTCGGAAGAGTAGTCAGTGCTCTTACCCGCTAAGCCATCTCGCCAGCCCCCTCTAAATTTTTTTAAAAGATTTATTTATTAGGTATAGAGTGTTCTGCCTGCATATATGCCTACACACAAGAGACCATCAGATCCCAGTATAGATGGTTGTGAGCCGCCATGTGGCTGCTGGGAATTGAACTCAGGACCTCTGAAAGATGCTCTTTACCTCTGAGCCATCTCTCCAGCCCCATCTTTAAATTTTTGAAAACAGTTAACTACTCAGTTTTATCACTAGCACTCAAAAATATGTGGCTGCCTCATATCAGCCTGTGTTCCTTATTATAGACAAATAAAAAATGCAAAGGAAATTCTGGCTTAAATTTCAGATCCTAAGTCCACATTTCCTGCCATCTGTGGGCCCCTACTCTGATTCAACCTGACACTCAGTCACCATATACTAGTAAGTTCAGGTGAACTACACACACACACACACACACACACACACACACACACACACACACACACACATACAGGGAGGAGAAGGAGGGGGTGGAGAGAGAGAGAAGGTAAAGAAAAAAACAACAGTTATGGGCACATATATGTGTGTTGGTGCGTATGTAGGTCAGAGGACAACTCTCCTGCCACCATATGAGGTCTGGTGATGGAACTCAGACCACGAGACTCGGCAACAAGTTACCCAGTACGCCACCCCGTAACACCCTCCCCCGAACTGACTTACATAGCCTGCGGTTTCAGAACTAAACTGGCAGAAGCTTACATAGATCTATGCTAGCTGCTACAACAGAAGCCAGTCATACAAAAATACATGGCAGCACATGACTCGACCAGTACTCAGGGGGTATGGTAGGGATAGTGTGGCTCCAAGACCAGCCTGGGGTACACAGCAAGACTCTGTGTCCAAATAAATACATACAAGAATCCTCTGAGCTAATCCTCTGATTAAAACATCGGAATATTTATTGATTAAATTATGCCCACACATTAGCTGAAAATGAATGTCCCGGTGAACGTCGTGGCAGACACACCCGTAATCAAGCACGGGAGAGGCTGAAGCAGGGTCTCTAAGTTCCGGGCAGCTAGGGCTACTTAAGAAGAGCGTGTCAAAGAAACGAAGCACCCATAGTAAGAATGTAGGGGTATGATTGGGCTAATACGAACCTCACCTGTAAACGTGGAATAACAAGGTAGAAACAGTATTTGAATGTAGATTTTTTGTCAACAGGAAGTTTTTTTTCCAGTCGGATGGGGATACAGATTTCTGTGTACTAATACTTCACAGATCGTCAAAGAAGCAGTCCAGATCTCTTCGAAATGTTGAATAAAATGGTGTTCCACAAATAAAGGCAGTTATCTCCTATGTCAGCTGTTCCCGGACTTTACAACTAAATGAGTTGCTGTGCGAAGGTAACAGATCAGTCCCTAGAACATGCGTATTAACCAGTCATGCTCTCGCTCCGGACAGAGCCAGACCGAGTCTCGGGCTTCCCGCGTCTCTTAGGATCTTTGAGTTGGGCATTCTTTAGCCGCTGAGCACAAGAAGACTTGAAATCCGTTTCGGTATTTTTTGCTCACTGCTCCAGTGCACTGACTCTGAAAGAGCTACCTACCCAGATTCACACTTGGTTAATAAAAAGGAAAAACAAAAAGGTAGGTTGGTCCCAGGGGTGCAGACTTTAAGTCCCCCTTCCCATTTTTAAAGCATTGCATGTATATCATCATAGGGCCTTACACGTTTCTATCCGTGGGCATCCCTAACTCCTAGGTTACTGTTTAAAATTCAAATTTCAGATTATTCTCTTCATTACCAGGGATGTCAGATTTGGACAGTGGTGGGAGAAGGGGGAGCCCAATAACAGACCTGAAGTTCAGTGTCAGGAGGAGCCTTCCAGTCACCACAGCGTTCCATCAGATCTTTCTGTTCTTTTGCTTCTGTGAGAACAGCATTTGCCCTTTATATCCCTGTCTCAATTACTTTGACTTGGAGCTAATGTGGCATCGAGATTGTTTTGGAAAAAAAAGCAATTCAGTAGTTCATTTTACACAAACAACAGAGCCCTCCCCCCCCAAAAAAAAAATCCCTTTAAATAAGAGTGCATATTACATGTGACTTAACTTCTAATTTTGTTTGATTTGTCAAAATGAGGATGCTTCATTGTTTGCCAGATTTCAAAGGAAACAAAAACTTTCCCCATGTGACCGTGACCAAGCAGTACAATAAAGTCTGAGCCAGGATTTGTACATTTGCTACTGCAAATCAGTAATAACATGCATGTCATCTTTTTACGTTTTTTTTAAGTTATATATCTAAACTTACAATTTTTACTATTAAAAATATTAATTACAAAAACTGTCTATAGTTTTGTTTGTTTGTTGTTTTTTAGACAAGGTTTCTCTATGTAACAGCCCTGGCTGTCTTGGAATTCCCTGTGTAGACTAGGCTGGCCTCGAACTCACAGAGACCCTCCCTGCCTCTGCCTTCCGAGTGCCAAGATTAAAGGTGTGGACCACGACTGCAGTTTTCTGTATAAGGTTCTTTTCACATTCCTAAACAGAACCCACTGCGATGTCCTAGCTTGTGAGGTCAAAACTCAACACAGTTCACTTTGGTAAATATATCCCAGAAGGATTGGTAGTCCACAAAAGATCAATAAAATGATCAGCTTCCAAAAAATAAAAAGGGCTTATTTCCTGGAACAAAAAGGTTACAAATACTTGCCGACACACAGAAAAACTGATGCTCTTGAATCAGCAAGCTCTCCCTTGCTCCCTGTTAGAGTCCTTGCTGTGTCTGAGCCTGCACCCCACGCCAGGGCGTGCTGTGCAAAGTCACCAGGAGAGTGGAGTCTTGCAGACACAATTATCGCGTCAGGTCAGCATGAGAATTCAGGTTCAGCTTCTCTCTCCCCTTTTCTTATGCCGGAATGCTAACGTCTCTGTTACTAGGCGCTGGGGTGCTTTGTGAAGACTGTTGTTTAAACCAACACCCAATTGCCAGATTAGAAAATTATCAGTCTAGAGAATCTTTGAAAGTTGAAGAGTGATGCAGTTGAGATGGTTTTGTCTCAAGCAGTTTTTCTTGTTGAAAACGCTGGAGATCAAACTCAAGTCTCCCAGTGTGAGGTCAGCCTCTTCCAGTATGTAAATCCACTTAATTCACCAGCTTTAAGGTTTGGGGGGCAGCAAACAAAGACTATTTTATGACTGTGTGTCGGGAGTCTCTCTGTATACAGCATCCCCTGAAAAACCTTAAGTGTCCCAAGTATCTGCTAGCATTTTAAAACCTCCACATAAAGGGGGCTAATCAGGCTCGGTAAGAGGTAGGCCATCCTCATAGCTGTTCCAGAGAACTTTCTGACATGATTTGCTGAACAGTTTGAGACCTACCATATATTCTCAAAAGTCCAGTGATTTCCGGAATCCCTCACAGTTACAGTGGGAACATGGCTCAGTCCACTGCCGCTTGTTCCAGCGTACCCTCTCTCAGGGGACCTAGGGTAGCTAATCTGTGCATATGCGACATGCAAGGTGAACATTCTTTAGTCAAGTTCAAAGGTATTTGGGGAAACAAACAGAACTTGTAGCTACTTTTGATTATAAAGGACCCGCTCTCTGCCAGAGGCAAACGTGTGTTCAACTTCAGTGCAGGGCTTCTCATTTTTGAGCACCTTGTACTTAATGGTTCTCAGTGGCAGTGCAAATGTCCTAAGAGACAGTCCTTTGCTCTTCCACACTCCCTGCTTCCCTTCAAGTCCCAGGTGGGTTCCAGTTTTCCTTATTTTATCTTATTTTATTTTATTGAGTGTATGGTGGAAAATGGGTCAAAAGGGAGGGGGAGGGAGGGAGGGAGGGAGAGAGGTCTGTCTTTCCCATGCTGGGATGATCCGTGCCTTGGGAACGAAGGCAGCCAAACGGTTTAGTGTGTAGTTAGTTGTGGTGCTTTATCCAAAAGAGTTTGGTTCTGGCCTCCCATTTTATTCTCAAAGGGCAGTCTGGGAACCGGCTCGACATCCAAACTCTGGTTCACTAGCGCATCTTCCTTGCATCTTTCAGACAATGCTTCCCAATGCAATACCGAACTCCTCCTCCGTGATTGTTCCCCACGGTGGTGCGTGCGTGCTTGCGTGCGTGGGTTATGAAAAACAGAAGGCAGGAGGAACTGGCCAACCTGACCTCCTTATCGTGCTAGACTATGCAGGGCTCGGACCGGGACCTGGCACTCTCCATGCATCTGATGGCTGGCTGGCTGACCGTTGGGAAGACTGCCTGGGCAGCCTCCAGTTTTCCTTAAACACAAATAAACCAGCAAAACAAACAAACAAACAAAAAAAAAACGACAAACGCAAACATGGCCTTAAAAAGACCATCTATTAGCTGTTCTTTTGAGTTTGCTGTACATCCCAATCCATTAGCTCTAGACGTTGCTTCCTAGTCACCGAGGGAAAGTTCCCATACCAGGATGGTTTCAACACCACCTTCTGCTTCGTCGCTTATGTTCTCCAAATCACCGCCCACAGAGAGCTGCTGGGACATAAGCCTGCTGGCTTCGATCCCCTCGGGCACTGTCTTTGATACAGGAGAGACCCTCATTCAATTTCTCCATCTTACAACGGGATCAAAAGTGACCTGGAAGTGGATCCGTGGGAAAAAACTGTTTGCTTTGCAAGCATGAAAACCTGAAATTGAATCCAAGGACCGGGGCATGGCAGGGTCTGTCTGTAATCCCAATGTTCCTATGTGCGATGGAAGGCAGAAACCATCATCTTGGGAAACTTGCCAGCCAGCCAGCCAGCCAGGCAAATGCAGCCGTGAACAAAAGACCTTGTTCTCCATGAAGGGAGGATGAGGCGTGGCACGTAAGGTCGTCCTGTGAACACTATGGATGCACCACGACACATGGCATGTTCAGGTGTGTGTGAACATTTACACATATACACACACACAAACTTAACACTGGGTATTAGGCTACCCAGCTGTGAGGCCTAGGAATCAATGCCTGGCACACGGTATTCCTAAAGGTGCAATGGTGACACTCAACAGCGATCTAATTGCACGTAAGGCCCACTCAGCCAGAAGTCCTGTCTGGTACTGGAATCCTAGTCAACTGCCTGGGCTCTGGGCATTTGGGGGCTGTAGAGAATTTACTAGTGAGACTTTGTTAAGTCAGAGTAACTCCTAACTGCATTCTACATTACGTATTCTTATTCCCACAGGTTAGGGTTTAACTCCCTCAACAAAGAAGCTCTGCTCTACAGCAGATGGAGACGGTCACAGAAAAGTACAATGGGTCACAAGGCAGAGAACGGCCGACTGGAGCGTGTCCAGCCCCAGTGGATACCTCACAACCCAGTCCCTGCACCTAGGGCTCAGGGAACAGTATGAATGAAGAGGCAGATTCTAAGAGCCAAAGGGCCGAAATGAGAGAGGGCTCATTTATATCTCAACAATATGCATGCCTAACCAAGCCTGGACCAAAGGACACAACAGACTTGCTAAAGTGGAAGCGAAAAGTCCCACCAGGTCTTACGTTAACTGTAAGAAAATAAGGGATTCTGACAAAGGGAGAGATAGGTCTTCCCAGGGATGAGCCCCCAACTGGATATAAAATGCCAAGTGATTAGCCTTGTAATCATATGCATACAGGCAATACTAGACACGGGCAGAATGTGTTTACGTATAGACGTGACAATAAGTGTTACATAACAACTGGCCATGAAGTTGAGAAGGGTGAAGGACCGGGGGACAAGTTGAAGGAAAGGGGAGACATGATGTAATTCAGTTTAAGATTAAAAATGGCTCCCAAATCAAAGTAGGCTCATGCCCTTCCCAAAGCCTAAGCCAAAGCGGAGGCCTTGGGAGCCAAGGCAGTGCTGAAAGCCAGCCACAGCCACACAAGAGGATCCAATCCAGAGGTAACCTAAAAAACCTCAACGGGTACACCCAGGACAAACAAGCAAACTCCCAACCACCGAGCCTTCCGAGAAGATAGAGGACAATGCCATGCTCTTGTTCAATGTCAAGGCCAGCAAGCACCAGATCAAACAGGCTGTGAAAGAAACTCTACGACATTGATGTGGCCAAAGTCCATACCCCGTGAGGGCTGACGGGAAGAAGGCATAGGTTCGCTTGGCTCCCGATTATGATGCTCTGGATGCTGCCACAAAGACTGGGGATCACCTAAACTGAGACCAGATGGCTAACTCTAAATACACACTTTTTCTTCACCATATAAATAAATAATAATAAGGGTTAGAAAACCCAAGTTTCTAACAGGCACTCTAGCTGTTGATAGAAGTTACAGGATAGCTGTAGTGTTGGGAGAGGCAGAGGCAGGCAGATTGCTGAGTTCCAGGTTAGCCAGAGGGCTACACAATGAGACCCTGTCTCCAAAGCAAACAAGTATTTCAACTTACTGTCATTAGCTCCTCTGGTAATATGGGAAGGACGGAGAGGGCACACTTCTGCTGGATTCTAACACTCAACTTGGAAGAATTCAACTACAAGCCTTTTTTCACTTCCCCACCCTAATTGTGGCACAAACACAATTAAGCTTTTGCTCAAGAGTACCATAGTTGCTTCTCCCTTCGTTATGTTTAGAATGGATTTTCTGTGGAAGTCATTCTTTTTTCTGCTTCACAGATTTACACACTGCAACTTCCTGCTCACTTACTCAATCTGGATCCCTCGGGACCACAGCAAGATGCTGCACCATGCAGCTGCTCTCCAGGCTCTCCATGTACCACGTAGCCTGGGGCAGGCTTCAACTGCTCCTTAGGTTATCTTCTTACATACAGCTTCTCTTATAAAGTGCAAATACAACCTATCCAGTAAGGTTTAAAATCCTTATTCTGCCTCTATCTCCATTCTAACGAAACCCAACAAACCTGCCTACACGCTCCTCTTTAGACACTGCTAGCTGGATTACTACAACCCAATGCCATATTCACGCTCATGTTTGACCTTATCCCTCTGCCCTCTCTCCATCACAAGCTAAGACCACCTAGGCCATCTGCTTCCATTCCTCGGCTTTGTCACAAGGCTACCTATACTTACTCATTGCTGCGTCACCACCAGGACTATGCAACCACTGACTGCTACTAGGACTACCACATGATCAAACAAATGATGCAACACATACTGCCTTCTATGGGAGAAGTTGAAAATATCACTTGATTAGTGTTATGCATGTTCCATTTATCATGTCAGTATTTTATTTCTGATTTTCATTTTCTCTTGCTGAGAATCTGTTTCCTTCCACTCCAACAAGGAGCTTAACATTACTATTTTTCTTTGCTTGTATTTTGAAGCAGCATTCCACTGTTTTCTTACTTTGTATACCAGGCCTGTCTCTGGCTCCCTAGCTGTGGGACTAAAGGCCTGTGCCACCACTGCCTGGCTAATGATACATTTTTAATACATATCTAAATTGTGTTCTCCATCATAATTCTAACATTACAAACTTTATCCCTGGAACAGGTTCCATCTATTACCCCAATTTTTACCTCTTTACCAAGCAGGCATTTTTTCACTATGCATAACTAGGAAAAAACCCCATACACTTAAAGTTCTCTACATTAAAATGACTAGCAACTGATTTTAGGACTCAGTTCTAACTAACTGATCTCCCAAAGACATTTGGCCTAGCCACACACCTTGCTATGAGCTTTCTGGGTCTGTCTCTTCCTTTCCAAGGCTTCCTTTCCTGGTTTACTTTCTTTTGCCCACCAAGTATTGATGTTCCTCAGGCCTGGCTGCTTGGCCACTTTTAATTTTCTACATGGAGATAATTTTCAAATCTCCATCCTTTGTTAAAAATGGCGAATGCCCAAACTTTTACTTGTAGCTGTTCTTAACTCTAACAAAATATATAAAATACTCAAGAAATGAAAGACAGTTTCCTTTCGAAGTTTTTCAACTCCAGAATTATTTCAATTAGGAATACTGTACTTCTTTGCCATAGTAACCTACAGGAGCCTCAAATTCAACACTGATTCTTCTAACCCTACTATATTAGTGTGCCAAATAACAGTGCAAGTAAAATAAATTATCAAAGCCGAAACTCTTATAATTGAATATACACTATTTCTCATTTTTACTTTCTATCAAATCTGTCATGGACATTTTTAGTGCATTACTTTCAAACACTTGGACAGGAAGCCATGCGAGCCTCCAGTTACCAATTCCATCTGGCTTCTACTAAAAGGCAATAATTATAATTTCTTCATTTAAACATTGGAGTTCCCCTGCATCAAGCTACAAATATTTTTCTATGTACACCCTTCCTTTCACAACCATCCACTTATAATAAATGCTTGCTCCAGTCCTACCTGCACCGTTTAAGTGGCATCTTGAATGGAAACAAACCCAATTTTATGCCTTTATCTTCCCTTCCCATAATCCATAACCAAATGGCATAGAATATTCTAGATTACTCAATCCTATCTACATTTCCTCCCAGGCTTTTACTACTGTTCTATTCAGTCAGCATTCTCTCTCCAAAATAACTGAGACAATCATTCAACTACTTCTTAAATTATCCACTGGATTTTTTTTTTTCCTTACTGAAAATTTAAAACTGCTAAACTCTTATTTCTCTGCTTCAACCCCAAATGTCAATTCTTTAATTACTATCAAGTCTGATACAGGCGGATCTGAGACACTATGATGATGTAGCCCTCACCATTCCCGTCGACCCCATCCTTTACCAGCTTTCTACCACTTCCTTAAAAGCCACTCCTAACAGGCCCTTTATAAAAAGGCATGCTCTTCTTTTGGCCTAGAATTAGCTCTGACTTTTCTGACCTAAAAAGCATCTTCTCCTTTTACCTTTTTTCTCAATAACCAGCATCACTCCTTTGAGAGTATTACTCTATATCTCAAGTCTGACCTCCATAAAGAAGGTAAAAAGAAGCAACTCAAAAGTTCAGTAAGAAAACCCAAGTGTTCTAGCAATAAACAATCAATTATGGGGCCCAAAAGCTGCAATTCATGAGGAAGTTGTAGCACAGTAAAAAGCATTCTGAACAAAAGAAACAGTCATTCTAAGGCCTGGAGATATGAAGAACTTGCTGGTTTGAGGATTTAAATGGAACCCAATATAACCACTATATGATAAGCAAAGGAAGCAACAAGACAGGCTTCTAAGTGTACAGGCAGAGCCACAATACTCCAAAAGATACTGTGAAGGTGGAAGTGATACTGCCTGCACGTGCCGCTTAGTGGTGGTGATGGAGACATTCAAGAAAACCAAGGGACGGGACAATGTTCCAGGCAAAAGATGATTGATCGGGGTCATTACATGAACAGAAGTCGAAAGGTTCCTTCCATGGAGGAGGTACACGTGCTTTTGCTTTTCAGGAAGCATCAAATAAATTAGGTTTAAAAACCAAAGTTTAGGGGCTGGTGAGATGGCTCAGTGGGTAAGAGCACCCGACTGCTCTTCCAAAGGTCCGGAGTTCAAATCCCAGCAACCACATGGTGGCTCATAACCATCCATAACAAGATCTGACGCCCTCTTCTGGAGTGTCTGAAGACAGCTACAGTGTACTTACATATAATAAATAAATAAATCTTTAAAAAAAAAAAAAAAAAAAAAAACAAAGTTTAAACTTCTAGATGAGAAACGGTGGGAGAATAGATCAAATCTGAGGTGATAAATGGTGCGGGCGTGTGATGCTTAGCCTTGTAATGAACTGGCATGGTGACGTTTGTTCCTTTTTGTAACTCCTCAGAAAGCACGCCCTGTCTCTGTCATTGTCTCTCTCTGTCTCTGTCTCTGTCTCTCTCTCTCACACACACACACACACACACACACACACACACACACACGGCAGGGGGTGGTGGTGTTCTAGGTGAGTAAATAATGTAGAGTAAATACCAAGTGAGGAATAATGTATAGGAAGCACAAAGTGAAGAAATGGACTGTGGAACCAAATGAGCTTTGATTGGACAAAAATGAGCTCTTATTGGGTATTACTTGCATGAATAGGACACACTATGATTTTTGTTAAAAAGAACCCAGTAAAACATGATGGGAAAATTCTCAGTCTCTGACTTCAGAGTGACCCTCCTAAGGGGATGTCAACTGTGAACTGAAAAACAGGTCACATGAACGAGCAGGAGTGTTGTCTCAAGTTTAGCAGGGGCTTTGACAGGAGGACTGGAGTGTGGTAAAAATACACAAGCCAGTACTCAGTATTACTGAATACAAGGTGATACTCAAATCACTAACAGCCAATACTACAAAAGGATCAATACACTGGAAGGGTAGGCCCTTCGGAATGGTAGCCATCTGTATATGGCTGAGATACTGCACACCTGATCAACTCTGAGAAGGAGGCCCAGGGATCCTTTTAGGTAACAGTGCTGATGGAGCTCAGGGTCTCTCTCCTGCCTGCAAATGAGCAGTCTGCCAACAGTGATGACAGTTCTGCAGCCCTTCAGAGTTCAATACAGCAGCACACACTCTTGACGTTAAAAAGGAAAAATGTTTTCATGACCACCTAAGCCTACCAGATTCTCTCATTTACCAGCACCCTGTTTTCTCCAAGACTTTAAAGTATCTAGCATGCTAATGCACTCTTTCCTTTTCAGGGTGACTGTAGTACAGGAAATCGTAACTGATCCTAACTCGCTATCCATGACCACAAAGGCGGCTTTGCACTAGTGTCTTTCATAAACCTAGTTTCTCTCCCTAATTACATTTACTCTGCTTACATCAATCTTCCTAAACTAGGAAGGTGGCTTCTGGCTCATCTCTCCTTTTCCCAGTCTATTCACGAAACAGTGTCAATTGTCCAAAATGAGCACTTAGTGAGTTGCTCAACTGAACTGCACTCAACGGACACCTTTTCTTTCATTTAAAAAAAAAAAAAGTATCTGTCTAGCTTTCTAAAATGTAACTGATTTTAACCCTGCTGAAAACTTCCCAGAACTGTCATGTTAACTTATGGCAATGATTTACTTTGAGTAAGATTCTGGCCTGTAATATTAAAGATTTAAATAGAGGGAAAACCCCCACTTCTAATGATGATACCTTGGGCAAATTTAGGTTGGAGAAAGAGGGTATTTTAAGAACAGATTGAGAAAAACTTTATTTGAAAACAGTATGTTTTTTTGTCCTTATTTAGTCCCAAGGCATTCCACTTTACCAGTGTGCTGTTTTGTACCTCATCCTTGTCTTACTATATAATTTCATCAGTTGCACCTAAAAATAGTCTCATTAACTGCTTTAACTTCACTACCTATAAAATACATATATTGCTACTCAATGTTGGCAATCCTCTCTTGGAAAATATACTCAAGTGTGGTGGTTAATTTTCTAGTGAGGGAAGAAGTTGCACAATATATTGTTTTCTTTTACATATTTTCTGTCCTTGTTTCTGCAGACAGGATCTCATATGTAGCACAGGCTGGCTTGGGTTTTGAGGCAATCCTTAGTACTAGAATTAGGTGTGGACCACAATGCCTGGTTTTGCATTGGCATTTTCACTTTACAGTGGCTAACTTAAATGCCTGGCAACGAACCTCTTTGATACAGTATTCTATCAGACATTATTGCTAAATACCCATATTTAAGAGTTAGAAACATCTAAGAAATTTGTATGAAAATGCCCCATGAACAAAACATTATTCAGTTGTTGAAAAAATATAAATCAACCATGAAAACCACCTTTATTTTAACATTAATAAATAACAGTGGGCTTACCAAGGATTTTAATATGTCAAGTATTATGCACACTGAAAAGAAACCTTAAAGTGAAACCAACTACTCAACACAACCCATTAGGCCCCCCAAAATAAAACTGTATTACTTTAATAGTTAAACTTTAAAGTTTCCAAAAGAAATGACGGTCAGTCTTTCACCATGCTTATTTGTTCAGAGTAGCATCGATCTTAGTTAGTGCCTCATTCTCTGCTATTCTGCCGCAGAACACGTCCATGTGACCACAACACCACAGGTCGGGGTAGCACTGGGAACGCAGATGCTTTGTAACATATCAAAAAACAAACGAACGAACAAAAGGAAAAACAAACAAACAAACAAGAACCCCAAACAAAGAAACAATGCTATTTATGGCAAACATGGAAGTAGATATCCAAACGCTGCCTTGTTGCCAGTCCTGACTTCAGCTGTGCTGTTTCCCAGGAAATCACTTCTTCCTCCTAGCACAGATACGGCGAATAAAGCTAAGCTAGAAGAACTAGTTACTGAATGATCAAATAATCAATCATGACTAATACTGTTCTTGAAGACTAATCTAATGAAAATTGTATCATTAGATAATGTGAAGACAGACAAATCTGCACAACCTAATGCCTATAAATAGTAAAATCAAAACATAATACTTCCTTATAGAAAGTGTTTCATCTATGTAACTATAAATGTTAAGGATTCTTGCATTTTGTAAACACAAGATGGGCTCACTTGGATGATACCAATTTTAAAATTTATAAAAATGTCTAAAAAATTCTTTCCACAAAAGTTTATACAGTTTAAAGCTATACACCATCCATAAATTTCAGAAAATGGGAGGGAAAAAAATCTTATAAGATCACATACAAAAGAAGAACTGAAATGTGATTTTATTTAAGGCAATACTGGGCTACTTCACAAACCACCACCTGGCATATTTACACTGCGCCACTACTACTTTCTATCACATTGACAAAGGATATCTTAAAATACCAATGTTTAAAATCTTCAATGTAGTAAAGTCTTTATTCACATTTCCATTACATTTCAGGGACTCATGGTAACTATATCTGATCAGAAGCAATGGAGAAAGAAAAAAAAAAAACAAAACAAACCTGTAGCTATATGAATGAAATGAAAGAATCTGCTCTAACTTCACATGAACACCATCCAAGAGTGGAGGATGGCGAATTCACAGAGCAGAGTGCTGTAATGTGCCTACTGTGCGAAATGAAACACCTTGATATCATCTTGTAAATGTTTTATGTTAAAAAAAATTACGTATGGCAGTTCTAGTTTTAGTTCAAAAATTCTTAATTTAAAACAATAAAAGTTTAAAAACTTGATCACTTTGTTAAAATTAAAATTGCAAATATAAATGTATCATTTACTCATTTAGACTTACAGACTGCTGGTGGCAGCAAATGATTTACAATAATAAATATATACAAAAAATATCTACAAATAAAAGAGTACTGCTATACATGAATGGTGATCTGCTGAAAAGATACCAATCACACTGATAATTCAGTATCGTTCATGGAAAGGACAACTGGGTGACAGAAATTTGAGGCTTAACTCAATTATTTACAATAACTGAAGTATTGATTTCTGTTCAAGTCCCATAGGGATAAAATAAAGTTCTACATGACAAAGGTCATGGCTTTTTTTCTCATTTTTTTTTAAAGCTAGGTTAATCCATGTCAACAAATTAAAAAGCTCACAACAGCATGCTTGATGGCTATTTAAAATAAAACTACAAATGATACGTATTTACAGTACATAAGTTATCAGTCCTGCCCTCTGCCCGTGGCTTTACCTATGCTGATTTCTTTTAAAACAGTCCTATCTGGGTTATTTGACAGTACTTCAAGTTTTTTTAGACTGACAGTAGGTTTCATTTCCTGAAGCTGTTTTAGGACAAGCTCAGAGCGATCTTTAAGAGTCTTGTCTAAAACAATTTTTACATTCTCACCGCACTGAAGCTTTGAGGGATTGGCAAACTGTACAAAGATTTCACTGTCTTTACAAGAACACATATGATTGCCACTAGCCACAGCAGTCTTATCGACATGTCTTCTGGAGTTGGAATGGGATCCTCTTTTACTTCCACTGTTAGAATGGTCTCTGTCAGTATTTTTCTTCTGCTTCACTGCAGACTCTTCGAGAAACTTCAGAAAGGATGCTTCAAATCCCATAGGTTTAAAGGAGCTCCAGTCAAAGGATGCGGGATGCTCCTCAGTGGTTTGAACTGCTACAGCAGTCTCTTCCTCTTTCCGTGTATTATTTACCACCAATGATACTTCTGGCTCAGTTTTATCAATCTTCCGTTTCTTATTCTGCACAGTGTTTTTTTCTTTATAAACTCTCTTCAAATTACCAGTCTTCTGTCTTTCTGATGTGCAGGAATCATGTTCCTGAAATTCGTTATTTACCTTTAAAGTAGTATTGACTTGGGTTTCTGCATTTGTGCTGTCTTCATTTATTAACTTTGTAATAAATAATTCTGTTAACTCATCCACTTCATCCTTTTCACCTTTTATACCTTCTTCCTGTGGAACGGCAGCTGGTTCTGAGTTATCATTTTTCTCTAACACAGATGAATCAGTATCTTTTTTATCATTCTTTTCATCTTCTTGCTCAGAGATTTCCTTTTCTTGTGGGTTGCCATATCGCTTAAAGACAATAAGAATGTTGCGGTGTTGTGATGTAAATGCCTTGGACAACTTATGACACTTATAATGTCTAATTATATTGCTTTCACTTGTAACAACTGAAGTACACCCTTTTATCATACATGGATACTGTGTCACAAATTTGCTTGTACACTCTGCCAAGGCATCATTCCTAGCCTTTATGGAATACACATGCTTCCCACGTTTTAGAGAATAAGGCTTATTTTCCTCAATCTGCATTATTTTTGCACTCTTGTTTTCTAAATTACTTTTTTTCTTTCGCTTTGTCTTTGGCATTTTCATTCCTTCTTTCCCGGATCTGTTGTGTTTTGTTGCCCGGTGTTTAGACTTTGATTTTTCTTGGTTTGCCTTACTTGATATATTTTCCTGGCCAGTTAATTTTCTTGGTCGAATCAGATGGGCTTTATGCTTGTCATTATGTTTATTAAAGATGTGTCGGAGAAGATTAGACCGAGTGGCATATATCCTGTCACAGCCTTCACAGTCACACTTGTATATGCCATCTTCTTCTGTCTTACTTGTCCTTGTTCCAATTCCATGGTCTACCTCAAGATGAACAACATAGCTCAGGTATGTTGTAAAAGACGACTTACACTCCAACTGATCACATGGAAACTTGCCAACATCCACAGCAGCAGTCATGCTTTCAATTTCCTCGGGGGTCATTTCATGAAGTTTCATGTAGTGCTGTATTAGGCCAGTAATTGCTTGGAAAATCCTAGAACAGTCACTCACCTGACACCTAAATTCTTTCATTGATTGTTTAGGTACAGTTTCTTCACTTTCTTTAATAGCTTCACTTTCCTCTTCAACCTCTGCAGAAAATGTAGGAAGATTTGATTTATGCACAGCCTGGTAATGAAGAATCAAGTTTTGCTGTATTGTAAATGCAGCAAAGCATCCCTGGTGAACACAGCAGTAAGGTCTGTACGAACTGTATTTTGTTGGAAATTCAAAGGACTGGGAAACTGGATTCTTTTCCCTTTTTTCTTCCTTTTCTTTTCTATGCCTTTTATTTTTCCTTCCTTTGGTTTTTAGGTTTGCAAGATTTGCATTATATTGTTCAGCAGAAGATGTGACAGGCTGTGAAGAACTTTCTGGTTTCTCAGGACTTTTTTTTTCAGCAGGCTGTTTTTCTGGGATTACTGTTGCATTAGCAAGTGCAACATCACTTGTCGCTGCTGGTACCTTGAAGGCTGGTTGTGACTCAGTTTTTGTTTCCTCTGCCATGGGTGGCTGTTTCTTCACTTGATTATTCTGTGGAGATGACAAATTTTCACTCTGAGATTTTCTTCCATAGGGCCTTTTTATTTTTAGCTTTACCATTTCTTCTATTGTAAAATGATGCACCAACTGGCAGTGTGCCCGGAGATTAGAATTTCTTGTAAATGTTTTGGTACATGAAGGTACTACACATTTAAATGGAGCAAATTTTAACTGATTCTTCTTAATTTCAAGAATCATCTCTGGAGTATACTGATGAATTTTACCATAGTGTTTAAACAGGGCATCCTTTGTCATAGCACTGTAGTTACAGCCTTGGTTTTGACACACAAAGGGCTTATTAACTCTGTCATTAAGCTGAACATGTATCACTTCGGGTACTGGCTGGACAACAATATTTGGAGTTGATTTAGTAGGAGTAGGGGACAGTGCTATTGATTTGTTCATTAGCATACCCTGGGACGCTGGAGCAGAGGTGTCATTTTCTAGTTTTAAGTTTTGCAAACCCTCTAAAATGTCCTGTATTTGATCCTCCTTATGCAACGCCTCGGACTGAGGAACGTTGCCCTTTGCTGGCATTACAGTTAGGAAAGAGGCGCGCTGAGCAGAGTCAGGCAGCTTGTTACCTGGGACAGAGTCTACTGAAGGAAGTTGCATGCTGTAATTTATCTGAGCATTCTGTGTTGTCTCACCAGTACCCTGAGACCCACTTTTTACCTCAAGTATTTGAGAATTCATAGCAGTTTTAATAATTTCAAGAGTCTTCTCAAAGTTCTGAATAACATGATCTTCAGAAATCTGCAAATCAGAATTCACTGGTGTGCACGAACTCAAAGGCATCGTCCGGGAATCGCCATTTTCAGTTTTTAATGTTAAAGGGGTTAACACTGTATGGGGCTCAAGACTGGTTTTACGGTTCTCTTTTACATCAGTTATAAACAAATGATTGTCAATATTATTTAATTTCTGTGTGAGATTTTCCACCAAAGCCTGAGGTTCACAATCTGGAATCATGTCTGAACGTGTGTTGGTATCAGGGACTGTAAGACTCTTTGCTGTAAGTCCCATTGGTAAATCGGTTGGTACCACATTTTGGGAAGCATTAGATACAATTACTTCAGGAGCAACTTTTTTTCTCTTCTTCGATGCACTATTTCCTTTTTTATTCAAATGACTGGATCTTGTATTTTGAGGCCCACTTATAACAGAAACATGTGCACTATTATTGGTAAAATTTTGTGGTGGTTCAGTAGAACTACTGAATGAATTGGAACATAAGCCATTTTCAATAGTCTTTAGCAGTAAATCATTTGTTGTAAGGAGAGGCAAACTGTTACGTTCTTTGAGGGTTTTGGAATTTGGCGTTTGATTCTGGTTTGATGGGGAGGTGTTTGGGTGGCAAACAGTCTGGAGCAAGGGTGTCCCAGGTGGCCCTGGCATCCCCGCCGCACTGACTTGTGCCGCATCGGAGACACTGCCTATTGGAACAACCTGAGAAAGCATTTCGGCACTCTCAAATGTGCTGGGAATGCCAGCAGTTTCTAAAGCCTGCTTAATAATTTCACTGCCTTCCTGACTAACACTGGCATTAAAGTTACTCACGTCACATCTAGGAAATGTACTTGGTAAAAAGGTTGGACGATTTTCCACAGAAAGAAGTTGCAGGAATGATGGATCTTTAAAGCATGTTTCTGGATTAAAGTTAGACTGTTGTGGCTGTTGCATATTTACTGCACTTGTGGAGAGAATCATGCTGGCCAGGAGGGAAGGCTGTCTGTTGGTCTGTAGAAGTTCCTGTGCGATTTCTGCTCCATCCAGTGGTTTGCAGTAAGACCTTTTAGACAGGTGTCCACCCAGGGACCTGGGGTTGGTGAAAGCCCTGTAACACCGGCTACAGATGAATTTCCCATCTCTGATAATCGCAGGCCACTTAGCCCTTTTGTTGTGCTTGGGTTTTCTTTCCTTCCCATTCGGGCCTCGCCCACGGTCTTTTTTCACTTTCTTCGGTGCAGCCTGTGGGGCCCTGGCGCTGCTGAAGTCATCCGCAGTGCTTACGTGGGAAGGGAAAACGCCGTTTTCACCGCTGCCTCCTTTCAGAAAAGAGGAATTTATGTTGCCTTCCATCTGCGAGGGATAAGGAGTTGTACTATTTTCCAGTTGGGAAAAAACAGAATTATTCTCACTGTCTGCTGGTGAAGAGAAGAGAGAGCTATTTTCTGTGGGTAAAGGAAGAAAAGGATCTGAGCCACTGTCAATATTCAAAGGCAAAACTGTTTTGGTTAGATCTTCCATGTGTGCTGGTAAGGTAGTATTAGACAAATTTTCCATTTGTGAACATAACATGCCACCTTGTCCATGTTTATCCTGAGAAGGTGTATCTGGGACCCTTTCCACTGAGGGTAACAATGGAGCTGATACACTTGCTAAATGAGCTGGAAAAATGGAAGACGAGACATGCTGCAACTGGGCTGAACAGGCAGGGTTCCCATTGGCTTTGGTCTGTGGTGTAAAAAAAGCATGATTAGAGCTGCTCACTTGTGACGGCAAAAAATAAACACACTTTCCATGATTTGGTGTATTTAAGTTGTTAGATTTCTGACCTTTTTTAGTCTTGCGCTGCAGTTTAAAAGCAGCATATTGGTCAGGGTGTGCTGTCTTCATGTGTTTGCCAATGCTCTGTGAAGAGTTATATGTTCGAGTGCACCCCTCAACCTGGCAGCTGAACTTCTGACCTGGAGCTTTTGGAGGTATTGATGGAGATCCCAACGGACTGCTTAGGTCGGGCTGTGACTGAACAAATGTGATACTTTCTAGTGTCTTAAGAGGTAAATCATAAAGGCTGGATGAGGTTTTAACATCACCTCCACATTCAAACTTGCAAATCTGTGAACTGCCTTCAAGGCCTGCCTCACGCTGTACAGAGAATGTCATCAGAGTGTTTACCTGCCTCTCTAAGCTTTGTGGGTTAAGATCGCCCATCCTCAGTGATTCTGAGTTTGATAAAGAACTCTGGGCTTCGTTCAGGCACTCATGACCTTTCTTCTCTTGGAAACTTGGATGGCACAAATGGACACCAGCACCTACAGCTGGTTTATGCACATCTGTGACCAGCGGCTCACCAGTGCTTTCCATGGTTAGGTTTTCTTGCTTTCCAAAGTCATCCTCAATCCCATGATTGACAGACACCTTGATGGACACAGCTACTTCATTGGTCCGAAGAACAGTAGTATTATCACGGTTTTCCAGCCCATTTGACAATGGTATGTTAGCTTGCCTGAGTTCAGAGGCAGAGATCTGGCCTTGTTTAGTCACAGCTGACTCTGCTTTGCTTTTCTCCCAATCTCCACTTGTGATGTTTGATTCTAGGTTCTTTTCAGTGCTGTTCTCCGACCTTCCTTCCCCAGTTGTCCCTTCTGAGCTCTGATTCATCTCATTTCCAGATAGATTAAGCTGGTCTTCAGGAGGCAGCACTTTTTCGGGTGTACTGTGGTCATCCAGGTGCTTTTCCATCTCACTCTGAGAACGATACACTTTACCACAACCTGTGAACTTACAAGTATAAGTATTATAATGTTGTGCTTCATGATCATACAGTAAATAAGCTTGTGAAAAAATTCTGCCACATTTTGGAAATAAGCACTTTGCTCTAAAGACTTGATGCTCCTTTCGGTGGGCTAACAGCTCTGCGTAACTATTAAAACCAGCCTTACATTTCATCTGTATACATATATATGGCTTACTGCCACAGTGCATTTGTAAGTGATCATTGAGATGAGTGACGCTTACAAAGTGCCTTCTACAGTACTGGCAAATGACTTTCTTGCTTTGCATTTCGAGAAAGCGTTTGGCATCTTCACTATCCTTATGGCCTTTCACATGAGCAATTAAATTTTTGAAGTACTTAAAGCCCTTTTTACAAAAGGTCACAGGGCAATTAAACTCATTAACAGGTACTGGTTTCTGGACAGGGATCACCTCAGGCTCATAAGACTTGTCCTTGTCATCATTTTCATCATCTGAACCATCGTTGTCATTAAACACTATGAAATCTGTTGAATAAAGACTATTCTTTTTTATGGGCCGCTGTTCCTGTTTAGCCACAGTATTAGTATTATTAGTCTTCTGATTTTCATGGGTGGCTGTGATTTTAGGCCTTCCCAATCTTCTTAATGGTTTCATAGCTGCTAGTCTCTCCTTACTAGACTGCTTAACATGCAGTGTGACATGAGGGACAAATGAGTCTTTAGAATTAAAATTCTTTGCACATATGGGACAGCTGTAAATCCCATCCTTGTAATGTTTTTGAGCATGCCGTACTATTCTGTGTCCAAGGAATTCTTTGTCACAGAGCAAACAATACTGCATGTAGGCTTGCCAATTCCTAAACCTAGCAGATATAAACCCCCTATCTTTTAATTCTTTTATCTCCTTCTTCTTCTGCTTCTCATCACCAGTATCCATCAGCAGGCCAGAATCAGTACCAAGTCCAGCAGCAGAAAGGCCATTCACAGATGTGTCTCCCCTTTCACCCTGGTAGTCTACTTTCTCATAGACTTCACTGTCATTCAGTTCATCAATTGAGGACACAATAGACGCCTCTTCTCCCATGAGAGCAAGACACTGGCGTTTCAAAGTTTTCCAATCCCAAAATTCTGGATCAAAGGGCCACTGAGTTTTCAAAACAAGTAAGAGCTCGCAACGTAGAGAATTTGGTATTGGAAGATTCTCTTCATCATATTTCTGATCTGGCTGGTTGTATAACATTTCCACAGCATAATATGCATCTACTGTAGGTTCAATAAGAAATTCACTCAACTGACAAGCACGTTTAACTTCCAGATCCTCAGGCAACAAACATGAAATGGTTTTGCAAATTGATATTTTCACTTCAGTATTTTCTGTAGATTCCAAGCGAAGAGCTTTTACACATAATTCTATGCAGGTAGCAAGTCCAGCCCCTTCAGTCTGTGAAAAAGCAAAATACAGGAAAGGTTACTCTACACTATCAAGCACAGATTCTTTCTTTTTTCTTTTTTTAATTGGACTTTCAAGACTGACATGTGCTGTTCTTGAATCTTAAAATAGCAACACAGAAAAAAGACACCTGTGCCTAAAATCAGCTTGATGTGAATATGGGTGTATAAGGAACCAGAAAGAAATCCTTAAAAACACAAGTAAAAACTAAGCAGAGACCTGTACTCCTCCCCCCCCCAAGAAAAATTTCACTTTCTTAACTTTTCAGATCCCTTTTATAAAGCAGAGGTCAAGGGGATGGAGAGAGAGCGCAGGGCTAAGAATACCTGCTGTTCTTCCAGAGGACCGAAGTTCAGTCCCCAGTACCCGCATAAGCTCACAACCCGAGTCTGACTTCTGACCTCTGTAGGAACCCATATGTGTGTGTACATATTCACTCATATGAATAGAAAAATAAAAACACATCTTTTAATAATGTTTAAAAGACAAGTCCTATAACAGAGGCCAAAACAACACTCAGACTTAATACTAGATGTGATCTATAAAATAAATTAGGATCTAAAGTACCTGGTACAGTTTAGTAAAAGTGTCTGGGGAACAGTAAATGGTCATTAAGGATCTTTATCATGTATCATTAATTTTACTTTTGTCTTTGTAATTTTTAAAAAATACAACCTTAATTCAGTTACAAACTCATTCCTCAGACCTCCTAACTTGTTAGTAAAGAACAATTACTTGAGTTTTTTGTTTGTTTATTGTATTTATGGGTGCATTGTAACTGTCTTCAGAGACACCAGAAGAGGGCACCAAATCCCATTACAGATGGTCGAGAGTCACCTGTGGTTGCTGGGAATTGAACTCAGGACCTCTGGAAGAACAATCGGTGCTCTTAACCGCTGAGCCATCTCTCCAGCCCCAATTACTTGAGTCTTAAAAGTAGGGTTTCTAGTGCTATCATAAACTAAATTATCAACTCATGTTCAGTATGCTTAAGACATTCTTAAGAGATGATACACATGTACTAGGAGTCTCAACATTACAATGCAGTAGAAAGGACTGTAGCATATATTGCAATTATTCTAGCAACAGATGATAAAACCTTTAAAGGCAGGGCTATAATTTTCAAGTCTAACTTCAAGGAGTATGAGAAAAACTATACTACATGAATGGAGATGCACCAAACTATCCTGCTGGGTGTGGGATACACCTGCAATACAAACACTTGGGAGGAAGAGGCGGGATGAAGCAGCGTTCTAAGTCGTTAGTTACATATCAAGTTCCAGGCCAGCCTGGACCATATGAGATCCTGTCTCAATTGATCAAAGCACACTATAATTATGAGGACATGCTACCATCTGTGGTACATAAATATGAAGGAGCCACTGGGCTTAAAATATGGCTGTCATCATGGAGAAACACATTTGGCAGAACGAGAGGGCCTCCTTACAATAGGGACGAGGCAGTCATTTTCCCCTTATCCCTTTGACTCATCTAATTGAGAAAGGAATGGCAGAGTGGTTAAGCTGGTCAGTGTAGCTGGCAGTGAGATAAGACTAACACCCAGCTACCACAGCTTCTAGTTTCGGGTTTCTCCTGCTCTGCCATGCTTCCCACTAAGCTAGACATTAAGAAGTAACACAGCTGATGGTTAAAACTGCATAGCAATCTCCTCGGACACTTGATGCCCTGCTTCAAGTTATTGTTAACTCTGACACCACTTTATATAACATAAAGAGTAAGGAAGGATGAGCTAACAAGGGTGAGGAGAGAGGAAGATCTACAAGATGCCCTTTGTTTTCACTCCTAAAAGAAAAATTATTTCAGGACAAAATAGATACAAAAAATTATTTAAGACTTCTTGACCAAATATAGACAATAGGAGGTATTTTTAAAAGAGGATTATTTTTGTTCTTATTTTATCTTTCAAAAGAATTTGTACATGATTTTTAAAAAAGTTTTCATGTTTAATTTTTCCATTCTCTGCAGTGATAGGACTTTTAGGCCATGCTGCATACATTCTGTAGGAAAGAGCTGAATACAGGTTGCTGTAAGAAAATGAGAAACACAGGGAAGGGGTAAGCTCAGTGCTGGATTCTCATCGTGGTAAGTGTGCAGCGCCTGTCAGTCTCTTCAGGCACATAGAGTCTACCTATTCTATCTATGCTGATTTTAAATTTTCAATTACTAGGTTTCTGCATTTCCAAAAGTTCTGGCTCTTAAAATCTGAGGTCATTATCTTTTTTTTAATTTATTCTCTTTACATTATCCATACTATTAGACAAACTGATCCAGTTATTCTCGTTGATAGTGTTTTCTACGTATTTTTATGTGAATGAATTCTTTGGTTGAAAGTGTGTCTTTCCCACGTGTGCCTGGTCCTCCTGAGTACCACAAGGCAGCAGCAGTTCCCGAGAAGCAGGGTAACAGGTGCTGCAGGTTATACACTGCCATGTGGGTACCCAGAATCAAACCAAAGTGCTTGCAACCACTAAGTCCATCTCTCCAGCACACAATTATTTTTATTATTTTTAATTACGTGTTTGTGCACATGACTTGCAGGTACAAGAAGAAACTAGAGGGACAGGGTTCTTTGAAGGTGAAGTTATGATTGTGACCTGCTTTCTATGGCCCCTGGAAACTCAACTCAGGTCATCCACTAGAACAGTGTGTGCTTTAACATCAAAGCCTGGAAACTCAACTCAGGTCATCCACTAGAACAGTGTGTGCTTTAACATCAAAGCCTGGCCTCCAGCCCCAATCCTTCTGCTCTCTGGGGAAATTATTTCAGTTTTTCACTCATGGCTTTATATGTAGTTTATGACATTTATACCTGCATGCTTAATTCTATCCTTCTATTGTTTTTGTAAGCCTTGATGATGAACTCAGCTTAAGCAAGGCTTTAAAAATGAATCTTGTACCGACAGCATGCCCTTCAAAGCAGTTCTGTTCCTGCTTCTGCAACTATGCCTAGTCCAGGTTTCTTACCTCTTAGCACAGATTATCTGTGTAAGAGTTATGGTTATAATTTCTTAGGGAAAGATTTACCTGTTTTGACCCAAAAATTAGCTGAGTATAAGGGAAGAATTCAGAACAAACTCCCTAATTTGAGAGGGTTCAACACTTCATCTGATGTCTATATACTATCTCTGGTCTTTAAGAGGATACCTATTAGTTCAAGCTTCCATTTCCTTACCTCTCTCCTCTCACTCATTCCTCTCTCCCCTTCTCCCTAACAAGATCTGATACATCACAAGCTTATATTGAACTATGTAGACATGGATGAGTCTGATCTGGGATGGTGTGTGTGATGGATGAGTCTGATCTGGGATGGTATGTGTGCACCACCACTTCTGGTTCATGTGATGCTGGGATTCAAGCACAGGATCTCTGCATGCTATAGCAAGCACTCTACCAAATCTATAGCCTAGCCCCTAGCTCAGCTTTTTGATCCAGTTATTAAGTTACTTTTTCTGTTGAATCCTAGGAGGGGAAGGGTATTTTCCTAATGTTCTTGTAATCTCAGCTGCCAAAAATGTTGCTTAATTTTATCAAGTATTTGTGGCTATTTTGTAGCAGAGGAGTGTTTAGGGTTTTTTTTTTGTTTGTTTGTTTGTTTTGACCCACTGTCAGCAATAGAATAATTTCCATATTCCTCTATACACTTTCCGAACTTGCATAGAGCCAAACTACCAAAGCAGTATAAAACATACTAGGACACTGAAAAACAAAAAGGGGAAATACTATGCAGATGGAAACAGGAAGTTTTTTGTTTTTGTCTGAATAGCTAGGTTTCTCTAGAGCAAATATTTCAAAGAATTAATGTGTGTGTGTGTGTTTGTGTGTGTGTGTGTGTGTTTGTGTGTAAATAAATCAAGGTCCAAAATGCTAAAGTGAAAGAAAAAAAAATTCACCAAATATAATGTCAAAATAACAAAAGCAAAGATCTTACTAAAGACAAGTTACACAATTTAAATTAAGGAAAAGTAACTTGAATAGTCTTACCTCTGAATTAATAACTTTAATCAAGAAGAAAATGTGATAAACAGTCTTGGTTAACAGAGAAAGCTGACGACACCGTTCCAGGTACACTTGTACTGAGGGCTCCACCCTTTGCTGCAGTTTACTCCAGAACAGAGTGAGTTCCCTTTGGAAAAAAAAGTTTGAAGGATAAACAGGAGTGATGTAATAATCATGGAAGAATCATATTGTGTGTCAATGTAGCCATTACATTTGTAATTAAAACTGACTTTAGATTCCAATTCTATGGATAAAATTATGTCTGAATACAAGATAAACGGCCACTCTGAGTTTCTAAAGAATAAAAATCAGATGCAGTTTCTTACTGTATTAATCAGTATTTTTCAATCTCAGAGTAGTTGCCTTTTAATAAGAAAATATATAACACTTAAACAAGTTATATAAAGAAAATCTTTGAGTCACATTTGGACTTTAGACTATGTAATACAAAAATACAAAGTCTGTGTGCATAACGTCTAACAAGGCATAAGAATTAAAAACATGCCGGGCGTGGTGGTGCATGCCCTTAATCCCAGCACTCGGGAGGCAGAGGCAGGCGGATTTCTGAGTTCGAGGCCAGCCTGGTCTACAAAGTGAGTTCCAGGATAGCCAGGGCTACACATAGAAACCCTGTCTCAGAGAAAAAAAAAAATAAAAAAGAATTAAAACCATCCCTATCTAGGATTAGGGTGTACCTCAGGGATAAACCCTTCACCTAGCAGGCCTTCAATGACACCATCTCCCCAAATAACAGCTCCATAAAGAAAGTATCGTCTACATTAAAACCTATCCAGAAGGCTGTAATTATTAGATGAACAGAACTACCAATGATGTCACAGACCCCCAAAGGAAAGCACACATGTGACACAAAGGTTAAACAAAAAGAAATCTAAATTCTACGCTTATCTGATGTTAACAACAATGTTTTCACAGAAAATAACTAAAATGGTAAATGTGCCAGTTGTGCCCAATTTCTCTTCCATCCCTCATTTAATTCCCCGGCTTCAGCATTTTCAACAATTGTTCTCAAGAGCAGCTTTTGCTAACGTTTTCTTCAGATTCCAGCTCCTTAGCTACTATCCTCTCCACTGCTCACTCACTGGACTGGAACATCTCTGGAGGACCTAGTTAGAAACTTTTGGCAACATCCACCTTTCTAGTTCTTTAGAAGTCTCATCTACTTTGATTTTTCTAAAACCCAAATCTTAACCCATTATTCCTTTAACAGCTTGTAGTCAACAGCAGGCCACATATTGTTTGATTGGTTCCATAACAATATCCCTCTTGTGAGGTATACCACTGCAGCCTCCTCAATGACAAATTCTTTAAACCACACATTTCTAAGAATGTTCCTATCTCTAAGCAGTGTGTACTGTGCATGAACAGGGTGGCTGCCATTCTTCCTCCTTCAGCTCTTTCTATTGAATTGTTATCTCCAAATAGCCTAAACTTTTTACTGTACTCAAACAGATGCAGGAAGTTTATTTTACATTTCACTTTTGCCTCAAGCCATACCCAAAGGGAAGGCCTTCTACATGCTAGATGGACTACTCACTCACCTAAGCTCTGTAATTCCATTTTCTTCTTCCCATGTGTCCTCTCTAGTCATTCTCCAAACAACTCGCAACTGTGCTTTAACTATGTTTTATACATAAAGTTTCTAATGCTGCCCTTCAGAGTTGGTAAGAGGCAGCTTCTGTGTGTCATATAAAATTCACTTTGTTGTCCTTTTAAACCAATGTAGCAATGATTCCCTAGATATTACTGACTCTTACATTATCTTATGCTCAGAACATCTTCTTGTCCATGAGAATCACACTGTAGTTATCCATGACTTTAAGAGCAATCACCTCTGTATTTAAGATTTAACTTATTCACAAGAAGCAACTATTCAGAAAAGCTTGGTAACTCTGGACTTTGATTGCACAGCCATTTATTTACCTTGTCTGTTCTAGATTCATTCACATGCTGTGTGAATGCAAATATTCTTAAATGTTGGCATGCTATAACCCACAGTTTCTTTAAAGACTACCTTGCCACTGAGTGACAACAGCTCATCTTGGGTAACAATAACCTAGGGCTGTTATCAAGTTTTTTACATTAATGGAAGAGAGAACAAGCTGTAGCATCCCCAGAGGGTGCTACAGAAGTTTGGGAATGTGCTGGGTCACAAGCATATAAAGGAGACTACCCAAGCAGTCAGCCAGGAGAATGGCCTCTACAGTATTAGACAGACTATATTTCCACCGGTAAGTGCTAAGTAGTTCAAAATATAGAATATGTAGGTGAAAAAATATACACGGGCTGGAGATATAGCTCAGCAGTTGAAAGCACTGACTGCTCTTCTGCAGGTTCCGAGTTCAAATCCCAGCAACCACATGGTGGCTCACAACCACCCGTTAATGAGATCTGATGCCCTCTTCTGGTGTGTCTGAAGACAGCTACAGTGTACTTATATATAATAATAAATAAATAGTAAAAAAAAGAAGAAAAAGAAAAGATATACTCTAATCACAGATAGGTAGAAAGAACTGAAAACAAATTTAATACTGTCTGATAAAATAAACCTTTTGAATTGTATTGTCCTTAACACAAAGAATTCCTAAAACTAAAATATGAACTATTTGATAATCAGATTGCAAAGAAAAGAATACCTGAAAATATACTTTTTATCTTGGTAAGAAGAAAGATTTTTAAAAATCTCTAAATTATTCTGCCCCCATAACATCCCACTTCACAGTAGCCAGGTCCTTAAAGAAAACTGAGCCCACACCCCCTCTCTGTGTGTACTGTTTCCTTTATTCTCTCTCTAGGGGGCGGGGTTGTCACAACAGCCTCCAATGTCACTGTAGTTACTGGGGCCACTTGCCCAAAGCAGCAGGTAGCATGGACTAGTGTGCACACATCTCCAGAGGAAGCCCAGACCACAGCCATCAGCATGGCCCCCAGCAGCAGCACACAGTATAGACACTGAATACGGTTGGTCTCCTTGCTGCTTGGAGGGGCCAGGTGCGGCTCTGTCATCTGTCCTGCCACCAGAGGCAGTGGAAATCACGGTCAGTGCTACTGCCCGAGGCCATGGAGATACCTATGATCCCTTCTACTGCTGGAGGCCATCTTGATTATATGAATTCTTAAAATCTACTTTGTATTCTCATAATTGTTTTTATTTCTTTTTTAGACAGGGTCTCACTATGTGGTATTGGCTGACCTGCAACTCACTGCATAGACCAGGCAAGACTGGAATCGTAAAAATCAGTTTACAATGCCACCAGAGTAATGGGATTAAAGGCTTGTGTCACCCCACCTGACCTTTGTTTTCTAATTTAACAAAATCTCCTTTAGAAAAGAAGAGCAACTCACCAAGCACAGTACATATCTCCTTGCTGGAGCTGCCGCGATAGAAAGGCAGTACATAAAACGAGGGCGCTTTTCTCATCACCCTCCGATTCTAAGTTACAGATCATTTCTAACGCATCTTTGCAATCAACTTCTGAAATCTATAGAAAAAGGAAACACAAAACAGGTCATGAAGTGGCTTTAGGAGATACACAAACACACACACACACAAAGAAAACAATAAATTTAATTTTCCTTTTGATGCACACAAATTCTTATCAGTAGAATGTATTAAGTTATAGACTATTTAATGATAACTGAGATAAAGACTTGGCAAGTTATTCTTTAAAATAACCACTCTTTATAACTGATAAATATTAATACAGTATTCTGAGAGAGTATTAAAACCGTATGTTCAGTAACTACCAGGTGTGAATTAATCATAAGCATCTTTTACCCATTAAATTGGATCCACTACCAGAAAAAAACCCCAGCACTTTCACTGCTACTCTCTGACTCACTGATTCACACCATTACTAAAGCAGAAGCCACAGTGGCAGATACAGACAACTAAACCGTCCGCTGACCTGAAGGGAAGAGACAACCCAGAACATTGTATACAGCCGTGTCACTTTAAAAACAGGCTCACTCATCTCTACTATTTTGCTATTCATATAAACTTACTCCAACTCAAAGCATTGCTAGAGGTTCATAGACTCTAAAGGCAACCTGAATCATTTAACCTAGTATTTAAAACAAATTTAAGATGACCACTTAATTATTTATACATATAAAACAGAATTAGACAATGACTTCTACAATTTGTTGTAACAATAAACAAAGAAAGATTATCTTTTCTTCAGGAAATAGAAAGATTTAACTCCTAACGGTATACATGAGATGGTAAAAAGAACCGAGGCATGGAGACCATCAGCACCCATGTATCTATCACAGGACTGTGTTTGTCCCTCCTGGCTGATAATCTCTCTCACAACCCATCAGAATGCAAGGTAAGCAAAAGGATAGGTGTTATGTGTTTAAGACTGATATGTGACTTTAAGGTTGGTCAGGATGAGGCCTGGACTGGGGAACTAGAGGTTTGGCATGGTGGTGCTTGCAGACACATCTCAGCACTCAGGAGCAGAGGGGCAAGAGGTCGTAATTTCTAGGCTAGGGTAGATTACAAAACAAAAACAGGAAACCACTAAGAAAATCGACTTCCCTTTTGTGATCTAACAATGACTTGTTCTTAAAGATGTTAAGAAAGGTTTTGTTTTTGTTTATGTGTTGTATTAGTGCCTACATGCACATATATGTGCCATATGTGTGCCTAGTGCCAGAGACCAGAAGATGGAATCTGACTGACAGAGCTCTGAAGGTGGAGTCAGGAGTGTTTGAAAACCATCATGTAGGTGTGGGAGCCAAGTCAAGGCCTTTGCGCCCAATCCCTCCCTCCGCTCTTTAGCCTACCAACAACCACTTTAAAATGAGGGTGCAATGGGAAGCTTGCTCTGACTGAATCCTAAACTGTTTGTGGTCAGACACAGGTAGCCACCAGGGAAAAGGCTGAATAAAGACTGTGTGTGTCTGGACCACCTGTGGTAACTCCAGTACGGTAAGAGCAGTCCACTACTCCTGTCAGACAGGCTGCAGCAAAGCTTTATCTGTAAGCTACGCCATTTACACAACCCAACAAACAAGGGACCAAAAGATGTATGTTTATACAATCAATATTTCAAAATAGCTACAATATGTTAAATACAGTGTCAGACATTTCATGTACACTGTAATTATAATTTTCCCACTAGGCAGAGAATATATTTTATAGATAAGAAATTAATTTGCTTACAACAATTAAGAACTAGACCCACAAACCAAACCATATCTGACTGACATAAAGATCTAAACCCTTATCATTTTATTAATTATCTTTTACAAGGCTTTTGTTAATTTTAATTATTCTAACACATTCATCATGACAAATGTCAGTTAGATGAGCAGCAAGTTCTTAAAACCATTTTCATAACATATTGATACCAGTAATGAGAGCAAACTACTTCTTAGGGCCAGCTTCTTCAGAATCAGCATGGAGAAAGGACACGAGAGGCTGCAGGAAGACACTACCGAAGCTGAGGGTCACTCGCCTAGATTGCTGGGAACCAGATACGCTGTGCCTTTCAGATTTTTTAAAGTTATTCGCATATATACACTGAAATACTGGGTTTGGGATCCAAATCTGCACATAAAATTTCCTTTCCCATCTTATACACATGCCTGAAGGTCATTATCCCATGCAGTATCTTTAGTGTACCTGTGTCTCGCTGTGACCCATAACATGATGGCAGATGTGGAATTTTTCATTGGTGGAATGTCTGTGTTCAAAAAGTTAAGAGATTTGAGGAAAATTCAGACCTCAGATTTGCTAACTCGGGATGCTCAAAGAGATTTAAGCTACTCAAAATTATTAATTTATTGACAGTCAAGACTTTAATACAGGCTTAGATTCAGTCTCATCTCAGAACTCCACCTATCTAAGCATATTGAAGTCCTAGAGTGTTAAACATTGTTTTTTACTTGTTCAAGTTTTAAAAAATTCATTATCTCTTGAAAATATGGTATCTTTGAATCTCATCAGTTTCTTCTAAAACCTGAATTCCTGTTGAAAGCTCATATGGCACCAACTGTATAATTATTTCCCACAATACCTCCATTAAACTAACTCTTAATATTTGACGTGTATGTGCTAATTCCTCTCCCTCTATTTATATGGATGTGTGTATGTATATATATGTATGTGTGTGTATATATATATATAAAACACATGTATGTATATGCATATATAAATGTACACAATGTACCAAGTGAAATAGTTCGTATCCTCAAAATATACAAAAACTTCAAGTAAAAGATTGTATTGCTGTACTGTTGTCCAGTGTATGTTGAACGTGCTGTGCACTAGCATTCAGAGAAAACAGTTCTGTGGGCCTGCTCCTCTCCTCTCATTCCTACACAGGTTCCAGGGACATGGCCCTTTGCTCAAACTTAATTTTTCCCTGATTTGCCAGGAGTTCTCTTAAAAAAAATAAAATAAAATAAAGCCAATAGCAGAGATAAGAGAACTAAATTTAAATTAATGAATGAATAGATAATTTGTGAAAGTAAAATATAACCATTTGAAAACAATAATTGTGTTAAAATTACAAAGCAGCATAATTCAGAAATTACCAATATATCACCAATTTAGGGACTAGGTCCTAGTTTTATAAAATAGGCCAAATTTCAAATGTAAGACTGAGTAGAATGATCTATTTGTTAAAGATATACCATGCTAAATCCTCTTATAAAGCAGAAATATAATTTTAGAATGTAAATAATGACTTTATTTTCATATGGTTCTTTGTGCTACTTAATGAAAGTATAAAACATTTAAGCAGTACTTCATGTTTATCACTGATACTTTAAAAAATATTAGTTCAATTTTTCATTAATAGTCTCAAGATTACAGTTTGCTCAGCAAAATAAGATTTTGTTTCATACAGAAAGAATTTTAAAGGCAAACATCATCACACCTAAAAAAATGTAAAAACTTCATACAACTAGCAAATATTTCTATATCAAGACTCTCCAGTGTCAGAAAAGAAGGAATTTCAGAGGGCACATTCATTGTCATGTTTTTTTTGTTGTTGTTGCTTTTCTGAATAATTTGTCTTTACCCTATTTACAATATGTAGATTCTTTGTTTTAGTTCTTGATTTGATTTTATCTTACTTTTTAAAGAAGATCAGGCATACCGTGGGCTGGCCTTGAACCCCATCTTCCTGCTTCAAACCCTGTCCCCTGTGTTGGGATTATAGGTCTGTGCTACCATTCACGTGTCTAAAATATGTAGATTCTTAGAATCAATTCCGTATCGGTGAATTAAATGTAGCAAGGATGCAAGGAGGTTCACTTACAAGACACCAATATAAATATCCACCTGTCTGGTTAAATATACCACAAATTTATATTATGAAACTGCAGTTATTACATCTAAACAGAACAAATTGGAATGAGGACAGTAAAACAAAGTGTTGTCAGTTAATGACTGTGTGTTTTAAATATATAAAATATATGTGTATAGGAAATATAAGAAAAGTATATAAGTTATATTTAAAGTTGATTTAAGGGAACTTTGAAAAAAATCTTTGTGCTGGGCGTGTGGCGCTGGTGGGCAAGTGAATGACATGGAGTCAGCTGGAAGTGGTGCCAGTCGCCCCTGACTGTTTGTCTGCCCTCACCTGGCCTCGTGCTCACTGCTGTTCCCATCTATTCACAGGAGCACTGGGATTATAGACATGTAAAGGCTTCCATATTTTGTCTGGGTTCACAGGGTGGGTCTGAAATTAGGTTCTCACACTTGTGTGGCAAACACTTCACCCACACTCTCCATCCCAGAGAAAGGGGAGAGAGAAAATGATGACTAGAGAGAAAACAAAAGGGCATTCAAAAACTCTTCCATGTCTATTCTAAAGATAGAATCAATCAAAAACTGGAGGTAAGCTAAAGCTGACAACTGTTCTACTAGCTCTGCCAAGAATCTAAGAAAAGCTCATTGTGGCAAGCAATGAAATGAGCATCCTTGCTGACAGCTCCTAAGTCTGACATCTAATGGGGACAGCAGTCTATTACTACTAGAAAATAGTTCATTTCTTGCCCACTGAATCATATGGACAAGAATTAGACCACACCTGACTGTTAATTAAATCTATCCCCATATTCTCTAAGGAACACACTTTTAAAATTCAAATCTTACACACACACCCCAAAAAAAGAGAGGAAGAGGAGGAGAAAAAGGAACAAAAACTGTGAGAAGAGGAGGGAGATAGATAGATAGATAGATAGATAGATAGATAGATAGATAGATAGATAGAAGGATAGATAGATACATACATACATACATACATACATACATACATACATACATACATACATACATAAATTTATGAACACAATCCCTAAAGGAGGCAATGCCTTTGGGAAAGTTTCAAGGTGCAAGTGACATGACTTTTTTCCCTTGGGGCAGAAATAATAAGACTGGTTAGCAAATCAACTTTAATACACTTTCCTCATATGGGACAAGAAACAGTTTCAAATACACTTCTTAAAACAATATTATAAAAGTAATCTATTTCTAAGAAAATGGACTTTCCACAAGGACTTACCCGTACACACAAACCCTAAAATCTGATCACTATGACTGACAGTTTTCCTTGGTGGAGGACACAGAGATCTTAGTGAACCATGTTTATTAACAAGAAGATAAAAACAAAATAAACCAGTTAATTCTATATGTTTAATAAAAGAAATGCCTAGAACCCCCAGAGAGAATTTTTCTGGTGTGTATCTCAGAGTAGATAATTATTGCAAGAAGAAATATGAATTGCATATTTCAAGACCTGGTCATTTAAACATCTAGAAACACAGTTTTGAGAGTAAATCTTCAGTTCAAAGGTAACCTAATAACCGTAACCTTAGACAGTTCCCCACTAACAAGCTTCATCAGTGCGAGACTGCACGGCAGTCACTGTCTACAAAACTCATTCTGCATTTGTTGCCAAACACACTTCAGAAGATATTTTAAGAAATTTAATTTCTTAAATTCTCAGTTTAATTCTCATTTTCAACTAATAGGAAAGTTCCAGGATTAGATTTGCTCTCATATATGGTGATTGAAAAATGCAAATTGTGGGGGCTGGTGAGATGGCTCAGCGGGTAAGAGCACCTGACTGCTCTTCC
>NC_034611.1:41349265-41387039 GCF_900095145.1 Mus pahari
AAGAAAGAAAGAAAGAAAGAAAGAAAGAAAGAAAGAAAGAAAGAAAGAAAGAAAGAAAGAAAGAAAGAAAGAAAGAAAGAAAGAAAGATGCAAATTGTCTGTGAAAATAAAAGACTGGGTAAAGAGAAACAGTTGCAGACGAGACAATGTGTAACTAATCGAATAAGGTCCAAGACTGAAGGCCTATGGTTTACTCCCTCCAGCTTACAGACATTCTCACCATATCCAAGAGGCTTATTTATCATCTTAGTCCAAATTTGTACCATCTAGCTTCTTCATTTTGAAATCACAGGAAAAAGCGCACAGCTATTACACATAATCCTTACCCTCATGTGACAATCACCTAAGGCAGCCATGCTTCTAAACTCTAATTGCAGGCTTCTCAGTCTACTGATAACTGTGCCCTCCATCTTAGCTTTCAGATTCCCTTTAAAGTACCAAGTCCACCAAACAGAAAGGTACTCGACTCTTGGCAATTTAGACTGGTATACAATGAAACATAATCATGACTACCTTCATCAACCTTCTCTAATTTCTTCATGTCTTAAAAGACAAACCAACCAACCAACCAGTCCTGGGTCCACTGAGTGCTGCCCATGTGCAGAGTGAGGCTCTTCCCAGGAACCTGGGAATTCCATCAGTGGCCAGCCCCTGGCCCCACCTCCCCCACAGTCTCCCTGTCAGGACTACACACTGCTAATCGCTCCTTAGTAAGAGACAGAACCTGGTGATAATCTCCCTAGTCTATATCAGAATTTTGCGTGCCTTAATCTCCACAATTCCTTTATTTCTTTTTACTGCTCTGGAGTCAAGATATATAGCAGAAATATAAGACATTTGAAAACAGTGTTCATAGAGTACTACACTACTGAAATCTTACAGTTCAATACATTATTAATTTTTATCTAAATTATTTAAACACAAACTACTATATCAACTTTTTTTTTTGTTTTTCGAGACAGGGTTTCTCTGTGTAGCCCTGGCTGTCCTGGAACTCACTCTGTAGACCAGGCTGGCCTCGAATTCAGAAATCCGCTTGCCTCTGCCTCCCAAGTGCTGGGATTAAAGGCCTGCATCACCACTGCCCGGCCTATATCAACATTTAATTGTAAAATTGATGTACAAAAATGTAGAATTTCCTTTTGGGTAATGATTTTACTTCTAGAACTTTGCAAATTCTACACTTGAATACAAATGAAGTATAAACAGTATTAAAAAGAAACTTAAATGTTATTTACATAAATAGGCAAGTATCATTTGATTTCTGAATGGTATATTTTGTTATATAGCATGTATCTATTTAAATACAGTCTGCATATACAGAGATAACCTCTACGACTTCTATCTAGTCTTATTCTTCTTGTTAAATTAGTCAGCGAAAAATACTCTTTGGTATCCTGATGTCAAGTAAAAATGAAGTTATGACATAAATACTGCCATAGGCACCACTGCCATGGCACTGTTAAGGGCACTGTCTGTCCCATATGGTTCAAGTTGACCTTACCTACAAACATACCACGGTATAGACAAATGTGCTCCATTATTTACAAACAAGGAAGTCCAAAACATTCTAATCTAAACTTAATTTATCCACTTTAAAAAGTAATTACTAACAAAAAATATACTCACCTCTTCAATTAGCTTTTCACTTGGTGATGATGTGCAAAGGCAGACAAGGTAAGTTTGTTTAAAACTACCTTTTGTACCAATCTCAGGATGATCAGAACACAGCTTTGCTAGAGCAGTTGCTTGACTTAACTGATTTGTTTTGATTAGATGTTTAATTCTCATATCCAACAAGATGGGACCCTCAAAAGCTAAAAATTCATTCACTTAAAAAAAAAACAAGACATAATAGATTATTAACCTTTGGTAATTCACTTGCAACACAAATACTTTAAGAAAAACTGAAGACACAGAACCTCACACTCTTCCGTTTTAACAAGTTCCTACTGCTGTCAGTGAGGATATCATGCAATATTCCACTCTATAAGTAAAGGGAATCATACTGCCCACCTTGTAGCAGGGTCTTACTATATATTGCTTATGATGTCCTGAACTCTATGTAGCCCAGGCTGGCTTACAACTTGTGACCTGCCTGTTTGAGTTGTCCAATTGTTAAGGTTACAGGAATGTGATACCATACCAAGCTTGCCAACTTTTAAAGTCACAGCAAATGTTTTTACTTAAGGCCACATTTAGAATGGACTGAAAGGGTTTTTTCCCCCCTTTCTTTTTTTTTTTTCTTTTTTGGAGACAGGGTCTCAACAGTGTAGCCCTGGAAGGTTTAGAACTATTAGACCAGGTTAACCTTGAACTCATGGAGATCCTCCAGCTTCTGCCTTCGGAGTAAAGGTGTATACCAGCACACTTGGCTTGAAGAAACTTCTTGCTTATACAAATATTTCTGCATCAAACTCTTTTAAAATCATAGTAAATCTCCCAATGCGTTTATTCCTTTTGTTTGTTTTGGTTTTGGTTTTTGGTTTCTCTGTGTAGCTCTGACTGACCTAGAACTCACTCTATAGACCAGGATGGACTCTGCCTCCTAAGTGCTGGGATTAAAGGCGTGCGCCACCACTGCTGGGCTTGATGCAGTTCTTAAACAACCCAATTACCCATGTAATAGTTACCTATGTAATAGTTACCTATGTAATAATAAAGGGTATTTGGACAATCTAGAATAAGAAATTCAACGAATACTTGGTTTAACGTTGACAATGTACTTATTCTTTTATAAAGGGGAAGACTATCTTTTTAATTGATGTTTTACAATAAAAATCTACACAAAAAATAGTAAGAAGGGGGAAAGGTCTGCCAAAGGAAAAATCCATTAAATGCACTTGGGATTTTACTTCTTTCAAGATATTATGGCTAAGACACTTAAGTACAATAAGCTTCTACTCTTCTTGAGCCTGTGCTCTTCTGCTTCGCTAGAATATGGGGTCATTTTGCACCTGCGAGCAAGAATTAATGTTTTAGCAAGTATGAATTCAAATACTTCCCTTAGATTTCTGTTCCTGGGTAAAAATCATGTTTAAACATTTCTTTCTTGCCTTTAGAAAATTCCTAATAACCAGTAACTGAAATGTTCTGTAGCTGAAACACTGTATTCTCTAACTGTGAGTTCATGGAAGAAGTATCCAATGAGTAGGTGAGAGATGGTCTTTCCTTTCCCATCAGGTCCTGCCTAGAACCTTTCTCTGCTCTCCTAAAAAGTCACATCCATAAAGCACTGTGACTGTGACTCATGAGTACTAAAGTCACAAATACTTAAACAATAGCACAGAATTACACATTTAAACCATTACTTCAGTCTAGCATTTGTACCTACAGTCACTTAATCTTTACACTGAACTAAAAGGAGAACATTATAAAGACTAAACACAGATGAATCAAATGTACAATATCTAGTGTCTTTATCTGACACAAATGTAATACATTAATTACATTTCTTTTTTTAGCTCTAAATGATCTTATTAGGACATTGATATTTCAATATATTTTCAACTGAGTTCATTATCAAAACAAATTCTAATAAAAGTTTTAAATAACAATTTACATAAAGTTAAAAGACTTTAATTCTGACTAGAAAGATCACAGTAAAGAATGAATTTCAAAGTGGCAAGTATCTATCAAAACTGATGGCATTTCCTAAAAGGTCAATTTCAAATAATCCCTAAACTGTTTTGGAACAGAGTACATAAATCAAAATTACAACCTGTGCAGAATAATTTTTAGATCAATGTACTAAAAAAATAAATATCAGGACAAGAGATTTGGTTGAGGAGGTAAGAGCACTTGCTGCAATTTGGGAACAACTGTATTGAATCCCCAACACAGTAGCTCACAGCCATCTTTGTAACTGCAGTCCCAGGGAATCTGATGCCCTCTGCTGACCCTCCCAGGCCATAGATACACATGTGGAGCACACGCATACACACAAGTAAAACACAGGCATAAAACAATAAAATCCATCTAAAACAATTTTTACAGAAATGTTAGTCTTAAAAATTCAAAATGCTAGGCACTTATGTTTTAATGATGGAAACCAATGGCCCGCTTAGGAGACTTAGATCTCTAGGGAGCACAGAGCACAGGGGCAGAAGAGATTTGTGTGGTCAGTGTCTGTAGCCCCACCACTCAGCAGAAGGAGTAAACTGAGGCACTCACCAACAGATGATTTCCCAAGCCACAAAATCATCTCATGGCAGAACGAGATTAGAATGTGTTTTCTGACTTCTAACTTCATCAATCTCTGTAGGTCCAGAGAGGTGAGGACCTGTCTGATTACTGTACCTGCTTCTAACTTGAAAAATTATACTTTAACCTCAGTGAACAGTTGGGAAGGAGGACTGCACGCCCCACAGGTACCGCTTCAGATGGAAGGCCCCACTAGCGCCGGACTGCTCTGCTAAAGTCCCTTCTCCCAGCTCCTATACCCTTCCTCCTCCTTCCATCCCTTCTCAGTACTTGGCATCATCCATGGTCTCCAACCTCCACCATGGCTCTCCCTGCAAGACTGGGATGTTAGAGCAATGTCTTTAGTGCTCACAGACTTGTTTTATGTTCTTTATCTCCGAGTACCTAAATAAAGCACCACATTTCATTTTCTTCTATGCTTTTCATAAACACATACCATAGAAAAATAAAGTTAAATTGTAGTCATGTTTAATCTGTCTACTTTGTTTGCATCTACCCTTCAAGAGGAAAAAAGGCCTAAACTGGTTTTAAGCCTATCAATATAGCTAAGTAACAAAACTGCAATCTAGGTGTATGATGTTCAACCAGTTTAATTAAAAAATATTATTTCCATTAGTGACACTTTTATCAATAATAAACGATCCAGGTGTGATGGCACACATGCTTAACCCACACACCTGGGAAAAAGTCAGCCACTTTTCCTACTTTTGTTCCCGAGTATCAGTCAGATAGTCAGGAAAGTGAGTATCTGAGTTCAAGTCCCGGCAGGGTTACAAAGTATGACTTTGTCTCAAAAGAAAAAAGAAGGAGGAGAAGGGGAGTGAGGAGGAGGAAAAGGAGAAGAAATAAAGACATTTTTAAGAGATAAATAAACCATAGCACAAATACTGCTGTATGTAAAACAGTTTGTCCCACTGCTCTTGATTTCCCCACAAAAAAATGAGGCCAACTTATTTATTACTAAGTGCACACTCTCACGCCAGGTTTAAGAGCTGTTTTTGTCACATCTTTGATGCAATGCTCCCGAAGGATGATTAGTCAGTCGCAGACAAAGGAAGTTCCTGCTGGACAAGATAGTAACAAGTGGAAGACTAACACCTGAAAGGCTGAAGCAGGAAGGCTGTCATGTGTTGGAGGTCATCCCGGTCTACACAGTTCTAGACCCATCTGGGGTATACAGAAAGACCCTATCTCAAAAAATCAAATGAGAAAACTCCCACAGGGGTAAGGGGTACTATATCACCACACAGTATGCATCATATCCATACCTACATCTACTTAGCTATGTTCAACTCAGAAACTAAAGAGTCAGCCGCAAAAACAAAACAAAAAAACAAAACAAAACAAAACAAGAACCTTCTATGAATAAATTACTAATATATCCAATTCATTTAGTCCTTCGGCTATTCTACTCTACCATCGATCACTGACTAACCACATCCCAAAACACTAGACCACTGTAAGGGGCCTCCTAACTGTCATGGAGGAATCTAGGACACTGAAGTCTTTAGCTGCTGCTGTTTTTTTCAGCTTTTTAATTTATTCTGGTAATTTTATATATGCATATAATATATTTTGGATATATTCACTCCACTTCATATCCTTTCCTATTCCAAGTGGAACGTTTTTCCAACTAATAGTCTTACCCAGCCACCACATGGAGGCTCACAACCATCCGTAGTGAGATCTGACGCCTTCTTCTGGGGTGTCTGAGGACAGCTACAGTGTACAGTGTACTTAAGACAAATAAATAAATCTTAACAAATAACACACACACACACACACACACACACACACACACACACACACACACAGATGACAGCTGGAGGCAGTAATGTCCATCCTTTACTGAGCCGTTAGTGGAAGGTGAACAGCTCTGGCCAAGGAAGGAAACTCCTCTTTGTATGGTGTGGGCACTAGTAGATGTCCTTCACCACCACAAAGCCCAATGTGATACTGACATCAAACAGGCACACAGATCAGGTAACAGAACCGAATTCAGAAGAAACTTTACCACCTATGATCAAATGAGCATCAAAGAGTGTCCCTAGGAAACCAATCCGCATATAAAGAGTGGTGCCGTACCTTTAATCTTGTACCATTTAAGAAAATTAACTTTAAAAGTATTAAAATCTGAACATTAGACTAAAAACTACACAACTTCTATAATAAATCAAGGGAAAAATTCTAAATGACATTGTATTTTGAAATTATTTCTTAGCTATTACACCAAAGAGACAGGCAATGAAGGCAAAAACCAAGCAGGAGACTCTCAAATTTCTGTTCATCAAAGAGAATAATCAATAAATTGAAAAGGTAAATGATAGAAAACATTTACAAACCATACATGTGATAAAGGATTACTCTCCGAGTAAGAACATAAATCAAGTAAGTTCTTATTTTAAATGGCTATGCAGTAAGGAGCTCTTTCTCTAAAGATGATATACAAACAACTAATAAGCACATAGAACATTAAAACTTAATTGGAAAAATGAAAGCTACTTCGTAACAGCAGACTAGGCTAATGAAAGAACTAAAGGGGTTGGTGACAATATGGAGAAGCCAGGACTGTAAAATCTTATAAACTCTAGAGTAAACAGTACAGCAGCCAGGCAACAAACCATCATAAAATTCATCCATTTTCGGGACAATACCTCAAAAGAACAGAAAGCATACTCTGAGATAGTAGTACCCAGGTTTATAGCAGAAAGTGCTAGCTAGTTTTATGCCACCTTGAATTAGGCTAGAGTCATTTTGAAAAAGGAAAACTCAATTGAGAATAGAATGCTTCTGCTGAACTGGGCTGTGGCATACTTTCTTTCTTGATGACTGGGAGGGAAGCAAGCCAGTAAGCAGCACTCCTCCATGGCCTCTGCTTCACTTCCTGCCTCCAGGTTCCACAAGCTGTAAGATGAAATAGAGTTTCCTTTGAGGAAGGAAGGAGAAAAGAGAATTGCTGGATTTGAAATTCAATAAAAGGCAGACAAGCTGACAACTAAATTATTTCACTAGAGAAGCACAGGAGGGAAACGCTGAAGAATTCAGTGTGGCAAAGTTTTGTTTTATAATTACATTTTTATATTTAAGAATGGTAGATATGGTAGATAGAGGGGCTGGCGAGATGGCTAGTGGGTAGGAGCACTGACTGCTCTTCTGAAGGCCCTGAGTTCAAATCCCAGCAGCCACATGGTGGCTCACAACCCCCCCCCCCTCACCTAATGAGATCTGATGCCCTCTTCTGGCAGTCTGAAGACAGCTACAGTGCACTTATGTATAATAATAAATAAATCTTAAAAAAAAAATGGTAGACAGAAAAGAAAAGCAAGTTCATGTCTAAAGATGTGCAACAAGTGTCAGAACTCAGTGCTAACATGTAGAAAGATAGTAAAACTAAACCCCAAAAGGAAAATCATTCAAAGTATGAGAGCGCTAAAGCTGATGGAGACATACCAGGGAGGGCCTGCTGCTTACAACTAGGTGTTGCTTATTATAAAAGCAGAAGTCGTCTCTTAGGAACTGTAGTAAGACTAACTTAAAACAACAAAGAGGTTAATGTGAAACTGATAAACACAGAAATTAATGTTCAAAATGAAGCTGATGGTACACTTTCAAAGCAGCGGAAAGGAGATGTTTTCCTAAATACAAGTCTGAGAATGACTTGTGACTAATTAACTCAGCACATGTAGGTTATAATTTTTAAATAAATTATCTCAAAACACATGAAAGACCCATAGGTAAGACATGAGCCACGACATCTAGAGAAAAATACAAAAGGAAAATCTCTATGATGTTCTATTTGCTGCTGATGTTTTAGATAAAAACATAAAAAAACATGACTCATAACAGGGAGCACTAAGGAGCGGACCTTTAATGTTGAAACCTGCTCTATCAGTGGCTGTTAAGAGGAAGGCTAAGATAGTGTAAGAGAACACACCCACAAAGCTTAGGACAAAGCATTTGTAAGTCACAACTGTTAATATTCAACAAGAAAACAATAGTCCAAAAAGCAGGCAATGATATGAATAGATTTTTTTATAAAAAAAAATACAGATGACAAATGTACATTTTAAAAAGATATGGAATATCACCAATTACCGCAGAAACACAAATTAAAATAAAATATTGTGATATCTCCACAATATCCATCAGATGGCTACAACATCCAAACCAGACAACTGCTAGGAAAGATCTAGAGTCAGAACAATTATCTGACAAAAATACAAAATTCTACATAAGCATCTTATTAGACGATCTAGCAGTCTCTGAGAAAACTAAACAGTGTTTTCCACCAAGATACTCTAACCAAACTCTAAGGATTTGCCTAATTCATGTGGAAACTCATGGAAACTTACATATAAGCATTTACAAGCAGCTTTGTTCAAACCACTAAAAATGATGGTGGCCAGGAAATAAATGAATCATAGTACATATATACTAACGACATACTAAAAAAAGGATTAACTAGTATGTCACACAAAGACACAGGGAAATGTTAGACGTGTACTGTTATGTCAAAAACACCAAATGGAAAAGGCTATAATTATAATTATTCAGTACAGAAAAGGCCAAACTACAGGCAGCATGTGGATCTGTAGTTGTCAGGTTTTGGTGAGAAATGAGAGTGGGTGATAATACATTTTTGTTAGAACAGTGAAACTATTATGGATGCATATATAACACAGTTTCTGACTTTATAGAACTTTATAGCAAAAGGAATGAATATTAACGTATTTGGATTCCAAAAGTTTGGAGGTACAATAGTCCAGGATAGACTGGAATGTGACAAATAAACCTAATGGTGGCACCAAGCTACAGCTTATCTGCGTACCATGAGGCAGGGGCTTGTGAGTTCCACTACTGAAAAAAGACAACACAGGGAGGGAGTCTGACTATGACAAATGTCTACAGATCCCACACTAAGAGATGAAGGGACAATAACTAAGAGTGTAGTGATGCATTAGTACTGTAGCATCCTAATATGTTCATAAATGTACTACAGAAAGACTAGTTTGTTTATATGTGTATATCTGTCCAGTGACCCACATATTGGCTTCTGATACTATTCTCCAATAAAAGGAACAAGGGAAATATTCAAGACAACCCTGGAACACCTTGTAATAGGAGAAAATAAGGAAGTAGCTCATATAAAACACAAATCTCACAATGCTAGGGTTATATCAATGCAATCAGGAATATTCTCGCCAAAAGCTACAGAAATTTGAGCAATAAAATACTGTAGCATTAGACTAAGATCAAAATGTTTTTAAACTATCCATGAGTACACACGAATATTAAGTGAATGAGGAAGACATAAATATCTGCAGAACTCTGAACAGGAGACACATGGATCTCCTCTCTCGAGGAGGCAGAGGATATTTCCTACCTAAGTGTGGGATTTACGAAGGGACATCCTTGAGAGGACACAGCATGGGAGGAAGAGCAATCTCAGAGGACAGAAAACTGCCGCACTCTAGGCAGATTGTCGAAGGTCTTCAACAATGCTTAAGTCATGCTGATGTGTGTGATGACAGAATGGTATTGTCCCCGTCTGTGGTCCTTCCTCCAAAGTCCAAAGCCCCATGTGATCACAGAACACTGAACAAGTTTCAGTGAAGACATTGCACAAAATATCTAAAGCAGCACTCTCAAAACCACCGAGTTTGTCAAAAAGGGTAAAGGCTGAACCGCTACCCCACCAGGGGACTTGGGAGGGTGACAGATGTAGTGGGACTTGGGAGGGTGACGGATGTAGTGAAGTGCACCGGCTTGGATCCGGGGCAGGAAGGAGAACGAGGCACTGGACTCCATTAGTAACACAGTATTTATACTGGCTTATTGCTTTTGTTCAGTGTACTTTACTAATGTAAGACATCAACACCTCACAATCATTCTGTATATGTGTAATAAATGAGCCTGGCACTGAGGCTTACCATGTTAATCCCAGAACCCAGTAGGCAAAGAAGAATTATAGCAAGGTGGAGGCCAACACATCTCAGAGAAACAAGGCAATATAAAGAAGTAATAAATGAAGTCAAACTTACTTCAATACTGAACGTTCTTGCTTAAGAGAACTCTGAACAGTGATTATGGTCTTTCATCAAATACTTAAAGAGGAAAGTAGAGAATCATGGCCCAGATATAAAGAGAAATAAGTGTGTTTTACTAGTAAGGCAACAATAACTAAATAACCTGGATAAAAAATCAACTGAGAGCAGCTAAGAAGCCAGGAGTACATGAGCACCTGAGTTTCTGAATGCAGTCATCCCCACCCGATCCCCATACACAGTCCTGTGCAACTAAGCAGGTACTTACCAACCAGTTCTGGCTTTTGTTTTTGCTTTGTTTTTTGTTTTTTTGAGACAGAATCCCAGAATAGGGATCAGACTGGTCTTCGGTTCAGTATGTAGCCCATGCTGCTCTCATATTTAAGATCATCCTCCCTCTAAACTGCTAGAATTACGGGTATATACTATCATGGTTGGCTTTAAGATATCTTTTTATGGTTATAACTAAGGACCTTGATTAAAAAGCTATCTGATAGATCTGCTATTGATAAAACTGAGAAAGAAAAATAACTTGAATAATAAATACAGTGCCCAAAGGAGCTTGGTAAGGGGGGGAGACAGGATGGATGGAGTACTGAAGTTAGCTTTAAAACATTATTTATGGAGGACTGAAGAAAAAGCTCAGCAGTTAAGAGAACGTGCCACCCTTTCAGATGACCCAAGTGTGTATCCCAGCACCCACATCAGCCTCATAAAAGCTCTCAGGGATCCAATGGGGCTCTTCTGGCCTCCACAGGCAGACTCCCAAAATAATAAAATTAAAATACATCACTTATGTATTAAAAAAGATTTAAGAATGCAGAGTGGGGACATAAAGAACAACAGTGAGTGGGGCTGAAGGAATGATTCTCCAGTTCAGAGAATCTGAGTTCAGTTTCCAGCATCCACACAGGTGGTGCATAACTGTCTGTAACTCTTAGCTGCAGGAAATGTGAACCCCTTGACCTCTGGGGCACCCACATATGTTCGTACCCAGAGGTACACATACACATATAAAAAACTGAAAATAATTTTTAAAAAGAAAACCAATCTTGTATGACTAGTGATTTCAATGACTTAGCAAAACCATAACTGTCATTATACTAAGTATACATTACTACAATAACTGGGGTGACCTAAAGCTCACCATATCATATTTGGGATACAAACTAAATGCCGACAGAATGACTCAGTATAAGAAAAACATGTATCTAAAGATGAGGAATCATGACAGCAGATGTCCATGCCACATCAGGATTTTCAGACTACATTAAAAACAAAACTAAGCATGACAATTATAGTGGCTTTAGAAAATCTCCTATGTGGGGGCCGGGGAGATGCAAAGCATTCTCTGCTCAAGCATGGAGGACTTGAGATTGAGCCTTAGCACCTATATTAAAAGTTGGGCATGGTGGTGTATGCTTGCAATCTCAGTGCTGGAGAGCAGGAGATAGATTCTTAGAACTCACTGGCCATCATCAGTCTAGCTGAATGATGGCCTAAGAGTTCAAAATGAGAACCTGTCTCAAAATACAGAGTAGACACTGCTGCTCCTAAGGTATGACACTCAACATTATTCTCTCGCTTCTACAGGTACTGGCATACATGTCCAGTGATAACTAATCAATATATGTGATTTGTGAAACACACACACAATTGCAGACTTTGGATGAAGCTCAAATGGTAGAGTGGGTTTTTTTCTGATTTAACAAAAATGTGTGAGTTTAGCAAAATGCTACTGAGAAGCTAATCCTTCACTGGCTGCAATTTACTTTTATTAGGCTAGTTGTAATAAGGTATAATACTAGAGTTAAGTTCAGGACCAAACATTAATTCTTTTTTTTTTTTGGTTTTTTGAGACAGGGTTTTTCTGTGTAGCTCTGGCTGTCCTGGAACTCACTTTGTAGACCAGGCTAGCCTCGAACTCAGAAATCCACCTGCCTCTGCCTCCCGAGTGCTGGGATTAAAGGCNTGCTCCACCAGGCCCGGCTCTTATCTCTGCTTCACATCACTAGAAATGTGACTCAGAAGACAACCCATCTTTTTAAGCCTCCACTTCCTCATCTGTGAAACAGACAAGGAACTCTACCTGTATCAGAGGACCATTTTAAGAGTTCTATTAAGTGACACATAGAAATACACACCTGCATTCTACTATGAACTATACTCAAAATAACTTGGCATTAGAAATGAAGCATGTCGGCGTTAACCTCTCAGAGAGAAACACAGTATGTCAAAAGCAAAGAACCTAGGACTCGCTACTCTACAAGTGTTGCTGTTGTTTTCGGTGCTGAGGTACAGTCAGAAAAGGTGACTTTTGACTCTAACTCCAGCATTAAGCCTGAAATCCCAGGCCACTTTTAACTATACAGTGAGATCCTGTCTAAAACACCACCACCGCCAGTGTCACCGCCAGCGCCACCACCACCAGCGGCAGCGGCAGCCGCAGCGGCAGCGGCAGCAACGGCGACGGCGGCGGCAGCAGCAGCGAGCTCTACTTTCCATTTCTCTAAGGTCTCAGCACTACAGAGACCTGGCTGTCTTTGAAGGAAGGCTAACACTCCAGCAATCAGGAAAGCATGGCCAAGGGGGCAGAAAAAGGAGGGAACCACTTGTCTGAAGAAATGTTTAGAGATGAACAGAAATGCCTTCTGGTAAATTTCAAAGTATCAGCAGGGAACAGTTACACTGGCTTATGGCCACAGACCTTACTGTCACAGAGCAAACGACCAGACTTTGCCAACAGTCACTAGGAAAAACAGCAATGATGAAAGAGGTAGAAATAAATATATGCCCTTCCTACTGCACATGCTAATTTCTTATCACTCCAGTTAAGTATCGATTCAATACCTTAGGGTTTAGGGGAAATCTAAACAAATGTGTATAGGTAATTTTCTTTTTTCTTATTTTACTTATTTTGGAGAAAGAGTCTCACTATGTAGCCCTGGCTGGCATGAAACAGTCTACATGGGTCAGGCTAGTCCCACACAGAACCGTGCACCTCTGCTTGCCAGAGCGATTTTAAATGACTTTAAGGAGAGCGTACCCAGGAGATAACTGTGCTGCTGTTCTTTATGGTATAAGCACTACAGCACTCTCGATTAGTACTAGTATTAGTATCTAGTATTAGAACTTAGCTACCTACTTCAATGGAATACCTGCCAGTTTGAATAATCTTTATTGCTTAATAAAACTGATTCATAAAACACAATGAAACTGAACAGTAATCTGAAAGAATCAACCTTAGAAACAGAATACTGAAGAGTCCCAACAGAGAGTGCTTGCTCTGAGGAAAAGCATTCACTACCTCACTTCTGCTTGTCATCTGTTAAATGAGCTCATCAGTACATATAAATCATTGCTATCTGCCACAGCACGAACCCCTATGATGAAAAGAAGTTGAGAAAAAAAATTGTAATTTGGGTTATTCTAAATTCCTATAAATACATCTTCCCCCACAAAACTTTGTAAGTCTTTAGGCCTTCATGTAAAATTATATGCACCTCATTTGATACATTTTAAGAAGAGTTATATCCAAACAAATGTAAATATTTGTCTTTCACAGGCTAATGACATTTTGCTTTTCATCCTCTCTCTGGAAATTTACCTTTCTCTTTATCCAGTGGTCCCTGGGAGAGTATAGTGGTGAGCACTGCATTTTTCCACACCCCAGTCTCCTGCGCTAGAGTGGCTAGGAACTGCAGCTCGCAGCTGCCGCTCTCCATCAGGGTCTCATGTGCTATCTACAACAGTAAGTAAACACAGCATTTAGATGCTTTAAAGTTTCATCGAATAAGCAAAACCAATTAAACTACATTTGTGGTAAATGGGTAAGTGATCTCACCTGTACCAAGGTCTGAAACTGTTCCCACTGTTTATCTGATAGCTCAACAGGTAGACACAGTAAAAGTTCAACACAGCTTCTAAAACAGAAACAGATACAAATGATTATTGAAAATAAGACAAAAATCAATAATCCTGTTAGTCTTTATTAGTTATTTTAAATAAATCTATTTTAAATTAAATATTATAAGACCTGAGCCATAAAGTTTAAGAAAAAGTTAATTATGGTATTTGATTCATTTTTCAAAGTTCTACTCACAATGCCAAGCGTTCCAGAACCAAGGCTACACTTTCACACTCAGAGGTAAGGTATGGTCGAGCTTTAACGTAACTCTGGATGGCCACTGTGTATACCTCCAGTAAAGGTAAAGGGTCTTCTGAAGTTTTCCATTTCTCTGCATATTCAAGAAGTGTCTGTTTCGGAAGGAATAACAGAACATTCAAATGTAAATAAAAAAAAAAACATGCCGACTAGTCAATGATGTTTTTCTAACTGTTTTGAACAAAATGTCTCGAATATGTCTCCAACACGGTTGTATCTCATGCTAGCAGCCAAACTCGGTAATTTATCAATTTCCTAAATCATACTTGTTTTGAAGACATGGAGAAGTCATGCCATAGTTGAAGGAGAAAGAAAAACTTTCTATGTTATAATCAAACTAAAGGAATTCATGTCCAAACAAAATAGTTCTTCAGAGACTACTCTAAGGCCAGGTAACCCTGAAGAGGGAACTAGCACAGCCAAGAGAACAGACCACAGAAAGGACAAGTGCACTACAGTGAAGGAGCACCAAGGGCCACAGCAAACGCACGTGCACTGTAGTGACAGAGCACCAAGGGCCACAGCAAACGCACGTGCACTNACTGTAGTGACAGAGCACCAAGGGCCACAGCAAACGCACGTGCACTACAGTGACGGAGCACCAAGGGCCACAGCAAACGCACGTGCACTGTAGTGGCAGAGCACCAAGGGCTACAGCAAACGCACGTGCATCTGCACTGCACACACAGATCCTACTGAAAAGAACTCCAAATATTGATGGGCTCAACTAGCCAATGAAAAACCATGAGCTGAATGGATTAACAAACAAAATCCAGAGCAGGCCTGGTAGCAAAGACCTTTAATCCCAGGAGGCAGAAGCAGGAGGACCCGTGAGCCTTGGCCAGACTGCTGTCCACAGCCAGTTCTAGGACAGCTAAGACTACATAGACTTCTCAAACAGAACAACAACTACAACAAAAAGCCAACTTTCTGTTGTTTACAAGGAACGTTAAAGATAACCTTAAAGACAAAGGATAGAAGAAAGTATCCCAAGCAAATGGGACCAGGAAGAAAAGTTGTCACTATCCTAATTTCTGATAAAACAGGCTTCAAATGAAAATTAATCAAGAGATAAAGAAGGCACTTCATCCTAGTCAATGGAACAATTAACAGAGAAGACATTTACACTACTAAACGTATATGCACCAAACTCTGGCACACCCAACTTCATAAAACAAACACTATGGGAATTAAAGATGGATTAGTTCCAATTCAGTACAGGGGGTGATTTCAATACCCCATTTTCTCCTGTGCATAGATCCAGAGAACGTCAGAATTAAATGACACCAGGTATCAAAAAGACCTAAGTATCTACAGACTATCTCACTCAATGCCAAAGAATACACACTCCACTCAGGCGCCCACGGAAGCTTTTCTAAAATGGAACATATCCTGGTACATAAAACAAATCTTAACAAGTTCCAAAAAAACTTGAAACAGTTCTGAATTCTGTGTCCTATCGGACTACAATGCAATAATAAAGGTTTAAAAAATTCAACAGCAAATGGATGTCTGGTAACTATACAAACTCATGGAGATCAAACAACATATTACTAAATGATAAGTGGATCAAAGAAATCAAGAAAAAATTTAAGGCTAACACAGAAGGGTAGAGGAACTCTCCATTAAACCCAGAGAACAGGCGTCACACCTCCTCTCTGGATCCTGTCTGGAGTAACAGCTAGAAAAAAAATATTAAAATCCTAGAATTAAAGGGACAGGAAAGCACAGGTGAGCAAACGCCCTGGAGTGTTGTTCTAAGAGGAGTTGTAGCTGGAGGTGCCTACGTTTAATATTCAGAAAGCACACAGATAAATGACTAAATAATATAACTCAGGAATTTGGAAAAAAGGAAGAAATACTAAAAGTCGAGAGTATAAATTAATGGAATAAGCACAAAGAAAACATTATTAAGAATTGAGGAACTAGAGGGGAGGAGGATAAGTATGATCAGCAGCCCCCTGAGCTAATTAACCAAAAGAAAAACAACCAAAATCAACAGAATTAGAGATACAATAGACACACAAAAAAGCCAGAATACTAATAGTTTTTAAAACTATACCCATTTAAATTAGAAAATCTAAAAGAAATGGAAACCATGGGAAACAGTAGTAGAAAAATCCAAGAAGAGCTCAACAACTTGAAGAGACCTCTAACAAATAAGGAGATCAAGCAGTAATAAAAAGCCTTCCTCGAGGCTGGAGAGATGACTCCGTGGACAAGAACACCTGCTTGGTCTTCCAAAGAGGTCCAGTATTTAGATCTGACCTCAAAGCTTCTTGTAATCATAATTTTGGTGGACCCAATGCCCTCTTCTGACCTCTATAATGGTGCTCAAATGCACATGTATATACATACAAACAGAAACACACATAAAAAACAAACATTTTAAAGTCATCTGTGCCTAGGTCCAGCAAAATTCTACCAGTATTTCTACAAAGAATTACAAACAATGTTTCTTAAATTATCAGGCTGGAGAGATGGCTCAGTGGTTAAGAGCACTGGCTACTTGCTCTTCCAGAGGTCCTGAGTTCAAATCCCAGCAACCACATGGTGGCTCCCAACCATCTGTAATAGGATCCAATGCCCTCTTCTGGTGTGTCTGAAGACAGTGACAGTGTACTCATAAATGAACTAAATAAATCTTTAAATTATCAAAAGAGAAACAGAAAGAACATTTTTAAACCTATTCTATGAAGGTAGTATTATGCTAATAACCAAATTCAGGTAAAGAAACAACAGAAAACTACAGGTCAATATCCCTGATGAACAGATGCAAAAATCCTCAATAAAATACGTGTATGCTTACTATAGGCATCAAAGATCATTTACCTTGATTAAGTTGGCATTATCCCAGAGATAAAGGGATGATTCTGCATATGTAAATTAGTAAAAGTAAAATAACACAAATGGGAAAAAATCATGTGATCATTTCAATAGATGCAGAAAAGACATCTAACAAAAGCCACTATGCAGTCCCCTTTACTGCACACCCACAGGCTTGGACAGTCAGGTGAGTGTCAGGTGTCAGGGATGAGCACAGTAGTAACCCTATTCCACATACTATAGGGCATGCAAGCTCCAGATGCGGTGCAATACCCACACGTATGTGCCCTGGGCTGTGCTTATGGACTAAAGCCCACACCATGGACTCAGTGAGCTCAGGACTTTCTGCAGACCATCATCAGGCCTGGTAACTTCTTAGGATAGAGGAAGTCTGGAAACAAATGGGCCAGAGTACTGCACAGAAGGTAGCTGAGTTGGTGTTAGACACTGAGAGGAAGGAAGCTGAGAGCTGTGACTGCCTGCAAGGGCTTTTTGGCTGACACAGTCCCTGGGTGGGGGAACTGGCTGTGAGGTGAGTATCCCTACTTATCAGCAAGATCAGAGAGTAGTATCCAAAAAGAATCATGAACACCTTCAGTGTAATACCTTCCCCCAGGGTGTTGGACACTGGTTGAGTCCTATGGTGCCACCCTTTCAGTCCAACAGCTTGTTGAAAACATAGATGAGATCTATTGTATGGATAATGACACGTGACTGGCTTATCACATCTGCTTTGAAGTCTAAAGCTGACCATACCTATTTATAAACCACCTATTTGCCACCACAAACAAGTAGAGTAACCCTGCAAAAATGGTATCCTCTTCCGGCCAATATGTCTTCATGCCTGGCTTTGTCCCCTTGACCAATTGGGAAGTCAACAGTACCCCACGCTGATAGTGCCCGAGCTCACCCAGCAGATGTCTGATGGCAAGAACATGATGGCTATGTGTACCTCCCATTGCCTTGTACTGCTATGGGTTCTAACTGACAACAACTATCATGTTCAAGTACCACGTGTACATGAAGGAGGTGCAACAGATGCTTCACATCCAAACACGAACAGCAGTGACCTGATGCAGAGGATTCCCCAATACTGTGAAACAGCTGTCTGAGACATTACACCTCAGGGACTAAATACATCCTTCACCTTCCCTGGCAACTGCATCACCGTCAAGGAACTCTTCTAAGGCATCTCAGAGCTCACAGTGATGATTTGGTGCAAGGGCTTCATGCACTGATGGATAAAGGCACAGAATGGGTGGAGTTCTCCAAGGTACCAGGATACTACAGGCAGAGGAGGAAGTAGCCTAGAGCTGTCTTAGCAGCTAAAAGGCAGGAGCAGTGTGAACTCTGTACTCACTCAGAGCACGGCTGCTAGTCACACCCAATGTGCATCTGCTGCCTTATTCCCACATTGCTTGTATAAATTCTGCCATCAAACCAATTTCATGGTGTGAAGCAAAGCCCCAGAGAAGGCAGAGCTTCAGGAAGCTTCAACATATAAAAACATAAAGGATATATATGACAAAACCACAGACAACATCATCATAAAGAAAGAGAAACTTGAGACAACGCCACTACAATTAAGGACCGTACAGAACTGCCCACTATCAACACTCCTTTTTGCTGGAGTACTCAGCACATGAGCTGGAGCAACAAGGCAAGAGAGCAAAGCCAATGCTATACAAACAGGAACTTCCAGATGATAGGACAGACACTCACTACAACAAGACATCATAAAAATGTCACCAGAAAACTTCTAGAAATGTCAAACACTTTTAGAAAATCTGTAGGAAACAGAATCAACTTAGAAAACCCAGTAGCCTTTTTATACACCAACAGCAAACAAACAAGAGGCTCATGGGCACATTCCTGCTCATAACATTCATATATACAATGGGACAAAGTATAAACTATGTGACAGGTTTTGTTACCACTTGGGAATGTATACTAAACAGGTCAGACTTGGCATTCTCACAGAACAGGAAATTTTCTGGATGCCATCAAGGTTGTGTATTATACTACACTGCTAACTATTCAAAGTAGAATACTGACTTTTATTTGAAGCCACAATAATAACTCAAACATTATATTCTTTCACAAACTGTATGGTGTCTTTATCTCACCTGGAAAGTATTCAGGAAGTTTTTACAAATAATGAAATTTCATTTTCAAAACCTGTGACCTGGTGACAAGTCCCGTGAAGAGCTCACTAGGCAAGATTTATGGCTATGAGTAACTTTATTTTAGCATTAAGTAGTGCATTTTCTTGGAGGTTTATGCTAAGTTATCTACACATTACTTATTTTTTAAAGCAAATACACAAAAAAGGAAACAGTATTACTTTGTATTTGAAATCATTTTTTGAAAACATATGCACACAGTTAAATTAAAATTTTGTATATATTAAAGTATATGTGAGGGTTTGTATATGCTTGGCCCAGGGAGTGGCACTATTTGGAGGTCTGGCCTTGATGGAGTAAGTGTGTCACTGTGGGTGTGGACTTTGAGACCCTCATCCTAGCTGCCTGGAAGCCAGTCTTCTAGTTGCCTTCAGAACAAGAGATGGAATTCTCAGTTCCTCCAGCCCCATGTCTTCCTGGATGCTGCCATGCTCTAGCCTTGATTAATAATGGACTGAACCTCTGAACCTGTAAGCCAGCCCTAATTATTAAATGTCATACTTATAAGATGTTACCTTAGTCATGTTTTCTGTTCACTCCAGTAAAACCCTAAGGGGGGGGAAAATATATATATACACACACACACATGTTTGTGTGTGTGTGTATATATGTGTGTGTGTGTGTGTGTGTATGTATGTATAAACATATACACACATATACACATATATGAATAAGCATCGATATATTTGGGGCTTGGGGGTAAAATCTAAAACAAGGTTAACTACCATGTTCTATTCCCTGACATAAGACAGAATTAGGACTACCACACCCTACCTCTTCAGGTGCCCACTCCCTTCCTTCTCTACACATAGTAGGTAGGTTTGTTACCACCCACTGAGACACTGCAATGCCACTGAGAAACATGTTCAGGAATTAGGTATGAATGGGTGACTCCAGTTCAGTCTGGATTCCAGCTGCCACTGTGCTGAAAGATGAGTTCATCAGGTCTACCCCCAGCAAATAGGAAACCTCACGGGTAGTCCTCTCAGGAGAATTAAGTAAATAGCAGAACGAGTTCAGGTCTTTCAATCAAGGAATGAGGCCATGTCCCCATTTTTTATATACTTTTTGAACATTTTACCTAGCTAACATAAGCATGGTATGTAAGAATTATTTGAAAAGTCAGGCTTACATGTTATTTCACTTCACTTTCTTACTGACTTTATAAATTAGTAACATAGCACTTTTAGAGACAAGGGAACACATATTTCAATAAAAGATGAGTTTGTAGATTAAAATTTAATATAAGTAAATATAGGTTCTATATCAGTTTCCTATAATGAAAAATTATTTTTGTACTTTATTAACATCTAATTTTAATGCTTAATATTGACATATGTGTGCAGTGATTAAAATAAACCCTAAGTAATCTGAGAAGCTGTTTTGTCTGATTTCATTTAATTAAGTTCTAAAGACATACAAATACAAACAAAACTGGTATTGGAAAGCATGATAATAAACATTCTATTTATACTGGAAATAAAATAAAAATAGAGTAAAGCAGTCTTTCTTCTCCAGTCAAAAATACTACCCCCAAAAAGAAACTGCTCAGAGGACACGTGCAAGCGAGAGTTCACAGGCATGAAGAAGTCAAGAGAATACTCAAGTTCACATGTGTAAAGTGAAAACAGACCGTTTAGTATGATTCTGACCTCACTGAAATTACTACAAGAGAAAAATGGTGTTCCTCTTCATAACTGAAATAAAGAGACAGAAAACATGGCAACAGGAAGAAAGTACTCAAACATCATAAAGATTTTGCTGCTAAAATCACCATTCACTAAAAACTCTCCCAAAGTCTTTCTGGTCAAGATGAATGAAGAGGGACCCTAAGCATCTTTATAATTTAGAAGACTTCCAAAACAGGGGATTTTTGTCCCTCGATGTTGAATACACATTTAATCACTCATGTAAATCCAGGTATCCTCTGCTCAAAGAAACAAAACAAGCAAAAGCAACAACAACAACAACAACAACAACAACAACAACAACAACAAAACCCAGACTGTATCTTGAAGGAAAAAGACTCATTAGACTCTTGGTCAGCAGATCCGTAACTCACTAAAACCCTTCATGGTAGAAATTAGGCTGTGTGGGGATAACAACAATCAGGTAAGTTCTGTATATCCATCCAAACTGCACATACTCAGAAAAAGAAACCTGAATGTTGAAGATCTGGGGGGATGTGTGTGCATTTGTTCGTTTTATTCCCACAGACAGGATTTTGTTATATGAACCAGACTAGCTTCAAACTCATACAATCCTCCTGCCTTGGCTTACCTGGTGCTGGGGTTACAGCACTACATCTGAAGGGCAGTGATGTTTCTACAAAGCTACTCTCAGGGGATGCAGGACTTTTAAATTGTGAGGACAGGCTCTCTCGATTCAAGATATACACTGAGGTGAGGCTATTTTAGCCCTAACATAGCTCACCTAGAATTGGGTCATTCCAATTTGATTTTTTTTTTTTTCAGAATTCTTATTATTGATTTCCTAAATACCCTGGAGATAGAAGAGTAACTCTTCATTTCTCATAGACCTAAACTGTTTATATCCTCCAGTCTCTTAAGACTAGCTAGATCATTCAGATAAATAATGAAGTAGGAAACTTAAGAAATTAAAAAACAAAAATCAAAAAGAACTACGAATGGTGATTCATTACTGCAATTAAAAAGTGGCATTAGTTCCTGGGTACACCAACATGAAGCAAAACAACTACACAAGGAAACTGGTAACTTGGAGACACAAACCTTTCTCTAAAGAGGGCTGTTGAATTGTAGGTCTCTTAAGACTTCCTGCCACAGGCATGCACTTACTGGTGGGGCTGGGGAGCACTCCTGGTTTCATGTTCAGTTTCTAGCACACAGCCTCTAGAATCCTTGAAATCCACTTGAGTACTGAAGTCTTGAGTGGTATCTTACCAACTTCACAACGGAGAATGACCATGTAACAATCAGACTGGACTTCCAGCCCCACTGGGCCGAAGCTGCTGGGGAAGGGAAAGGAGTTTGGAATTGTGGCTGCTTGAATATGCTCGGCCCAAAGAGTGGCACTCTTAGGAGGTGTGGCCTGGTTAGAGCAGGCGTGGCCTTTGTGGAGGAAGTATGTCACTGCTGGGGTGGCCTTTAAGACCTTTCTCCTAGCTGCCTGAGGAGTCAGTCTTCTCTCGTTTGCCTTCAGAACAAGGTACAGATAGACCTCTCAGCTCCTCCAGTGCACACCTGCCTTGATGATGGACTGAACCCTCAGAACCTGTAAGCCAGACCAAATTAAATACTGTTTTTTATAAAAGTTGTCTTATGATGCCTGTTCACAGCAGTAAAACTCTAAGGCAGAAGTTGGTACCAGGGACCGTGGTATTGATTGCTACAATAGGCCTCAGCATGTTTTTGTTTGAGGAATGTGGATTTTGGGACTTTGGACTTGGAAAGCAGTAGAATGCTTTAAGTGGGGCTTAATGAGCCATCTTAGTAGGTATATGGAAGACACTGATGCTGAGGGTGATTTGAACTATGGGGGCCTGACTCAGGTTTCAGAGGAAAATAATGCTACTCTATGGACTTGAGCCTGTCCGTGTGACACTTTGGTGAAGACTATGGCTGCGTTTTGCCCTTGTCTGAAGAGTCTGCCTGAGGCTGAGGTGAAGAGATTTATGTTAACTGCACAGACAAAGAAGTCTCAGAAAAGCCCAGCAGAGACTTTGTCCTTCAGTTCACTCTCATAAAAAAAAAAAAAAAAAAAAAAAAAATTTGATAAAGTGTAGCAAGCTTAAAAAGAAAAAATACAAAATGTTTGGTTCAAGTGTTAAAGGGTCGCCAGGAAGTAGAAAGGACCTGAATCCTAGTTCAAGGTGATGAACGATTAAGGGAGTGGTGACTTCAAGGCAGATCCCACCCTGCTAAGCTTATTGTTTACAAAGGTCAGCCTGGGACGGAGCAAGTTCTAGGTGAAGAGAAGCTTAAATCCTGATATGGTGGTGCACACCTTTAATTCCAGCATTCAGGAGACAGAGCCTTGCAGATCTCTGAGTTCAAGGTCAATCTACAGAGCAAGTTTCAGGACAGCCAAGCTTAGGCAGTGAAGGAGCTGGAAAACAGAAAGCTGGTGATAGTGTAATAGAACAAGAGAGCCATGTTTCAGCTCCTGCAAGCAGCAGAACTCAGTAGCTTTAGCCATGTGGCTCTGGCTTTAGAACCCAGAATAGAAGGGACAACTGGGAGAATTGATGGGTTAGCTTGAGCTAAGAAATTGACAGTGATTATGAGGAGATCAGCATCACTGAGGTGAAATCTTCTGGGAAGAATTTTCTAAGAGCACAAAAAAAGCTGTGTTCCAGAAACAGCCAAGACTGTACCTCATGCTGCACCTGGACTAGGTAATATGTAAGAATCACCCAAGTGGCTTTGAAGTCATGAAGGATCCATGGTAAACAGCTGAGGCTTGGCACTGTGGGAGGCCAGGAAAGGCCATTGATGAAGGTGCAGCCTCAGTTGTAGTTGATGGCCCAGAACCAAACAGGTCATGCAAAGATTTTGAAGCTTGGCACCATGAAGAGAGCCTATAAGAGGCTACAGGTGAAGCTTAGTTGCAGCAGAAAACTCCATCGAATTGGAGATTCCAGTACCATGGGATGATCACCAAGAACAGCAGCAGCAATAAAACGGAGTCAAGCAGAGCCTGGAGTGCTGCAGAAGGCACAGCTGGAGATGTGACCCAAGCCTTTTGAGAAACCTCAGATGATCATGTATGGATCCCAGCCATGGAACAAGAAGCTGTAATCTTCAAGTTGCATTGGAGACCCCAAGATGTTTAAGATGCTACTAAGGAAAGCTGCTATCAGGGAGTGGGACCACCCAAATAGGAAGAATTTTGTGCTGCAGTCAACAAAGCAGGAAGGAGTTGAAGATCTGAAGAGGACATCAGACATGGAGATGCAGAGTTTGAAATCTGCCCAGCTGGTTTTTGGACTTGCTTTGATCTAACCCTTTTGCTTTTCTTAATCCTGACGTTTTCAAATGATAGTGTATACTCTATTATGTTGAAGGTATATAATCTGCTTCTTTATGTTGATTTTATAGGGGATTTTAATACCTAATTATGATTATGAACCATGCATAACAAAATACTCAACAAAACCTAAGCATGCAAAGGGGTGGCATACTCCAGCTCCACGGGGACAGACAGGGAAGCCCCTAAGCTTCATCGTCTTTATCATGGTCTAGAATGGTCAATACTTTCCTGAATTCCATAAGTCATTCTAAAAAATTATTCCACCAAATCAACTAAGCAACAAATCAATTAAACTGTATGGGATCATAGAGCCTGAAGCAGCAGGCAAAGGCCCTGCATGGGTCTAGACCGGGGCCCTGTGTGTAATGGTATGGCTGTTGGCTTGGCCTTTTTTGTGAGAGCAGTGTGTCTCTAATTCTTTTTTTTTTTTTTTTTTTTTAAAGATTTATTTATTATATGTAAGTACACTGTAGCTGTTTTCAGACACTCCAGAAGAGGGCGCCGGATCTATTTACCGATGGTTGTGAGCCACCACGTGGTTTCTGGGAATTGAACTCAGGACCTTTGGAAGAGCAGTCAGTGCTCTTAACCTCTGAGCCATCTCTCCAGCCCGTCTCTAATTCTTTTGCCTGGTCCTGGGACTCTTCCTCCTGTGGGGTTGCCTCATCCAGCCTTGATGAGGGCTTTTGCCTTGCCTTTCTGGATCTTGTTCTGTCCTGTTTGACTGTTGTCTCTTGAAAGCCTGATCTAGGGGAGAGGGGACATGGGGGTAGGGCTGGGGCTGGGAGGGGTGGAGGAGGGCAAACTGTGGTCAGGATGGATTGTTTGGGGGGAAAAAATCTATTTTCTTTTTCCATAAAAATTTTTTCATTGACCTCTTACCATACAAAACTTATTCAAATTACTTCCATTTGAAATGGTAAGATCACAGTAATAACAAGTCACCCCGTAACAAATGTATTTACAAAATCCATCATAAAAGCTGTTTCTGGGCCTATTTTTATATTCCCACACCCTGCCAGCTGCCACCAAGCTTCTCTGCATGGCATCTTCCTTCAGATCCCTTCTCTTACAACACAATTTGTCATACTACACACACTCGGATGGTGACATGTTTGTCTTAAAGCTAGTAAGACCTAAGAGCTTTTAGTAAGCCGGACAGTGGTGGCACACGCCTTTAATCCCAGCACTAGGGAGGCAGAGGCAGGCAGATTTCTGAGTTCGAGGCCAGCCTGGTCAACAGAGTGAGTTCCAGGACAGCCAGGGCTACATAGAGAAACCCTGTCTAGGGGGGGGGGGGGAGGGGAGCTTTTAGTAGCACAACTCAATGGGAACCTGCATCTTCGGGACTTTAAACTACTCTAGTCCTCATGTAGTTTGTGGGCCAGAGACTGTGAGCAATGAAAGTGCCCTAAGACATAGTCTTATCTGTGTGCCAATAAGTCCATTGACTGCAAAAGTCTTGTTATGCATAAAAAAACCCTTGAAGACTCATAATATTCCTTTCATTTTAAAAAACAATAAATACAGTCTTATAATACATGATTCACAATTACAGATGCTGGGAAGAATGGAGGGAGGGAAAACTATGGTAGTGATGTACTGTATGAGGGAAGAATCTTTAAAAGAAAAAGTCAGAGAAAAAACAAAATCAAAAGCCAAACCAAACAAACAAACAAACGCACACCTGAAGAGGAGACTGTGGAGTCCTTAACTTTGGAACCGTGGAATTAAATCACAGGTGACTTTGAAGACATACCCTTAGCCTGTGGAGCCTGCAGGTAGGCAGTATCAGAATTAAACCAAATTATAGGACATGGATTTGGTGCTGGACAACGACAGAACAGAAGCTAATGAAAAGACTTGATGCTTTTGGCAACAGCAGATGTCAAGAAGATTAATAAAACTCTGAATTAAACAGATGCAGCAGTAAATACCTGTGGTCTCAACTAAAGTGAAAGATTTAGCTGGAGATTGGCTTGAGCCAAGAGCTCAAAACTTGCTTGAATGACATAATGAAGCCTTTTTATTTATTTATTTTTAAAATAAAAAGCCAGCTTGGTGGCCCATCTTATGATCTTGGTACCCAGGAGGCTGAGGCTGAGGCCTTTAATCCCAGCACTTGGGAGACAGAGGCTGTGCTCAAGGCCAGCCTGGTTTATGTAGTGAGTTCCAGGACAGACAAGGCTACACAAAGAATCATATTCATATTCTCTCTCTCTCTCTCTCTCTCTCTCTCTCACACACACACACACACACACACGAAAAAAGATAAAAAATTTAAAGAGTTAATACCTATAATCTATATAAAGTTTTAAGAGTTAACATTCATAGTAAATAAGTATTGACAGCACTACTGTTATTGAAGCATTCTTCTGTAATATCAGTAAAATGGAAAGCATCTACAATATAACATAACAAATTATACCTTATTTAACTAAAGAGTTATTTATATCTATTGTCTTAATCTACACAGCTTTTAGGAAAGAATACAAAAATGATTAGATTCATTTTAGTAAAAAGTGATTTTAGAGATCATTTAATTTAGATCTGGTCTTGGGAGTAAAATCCTGTACTCCCTATTACTTAGGAGGCTAAGTCAGGAAGATCGTGAGTTCAAGGCTAACCTGTTAAAGGGCAGCTAAGAAGACTTAGTTTAGTTAGGGTTTTACTGCTGTGAGCAGACACCATGACCAAGGCAACTCTTATAAGGTCAATATTTAATTTGGGCTGGCTTACAGGTTCAGAGGTTCAGTCTAGTATCATCAAGGTGGGAGCATGGCAGCCTTACCGGCCGACATGCTACAGGAGGAGCTCAGAGTTCTACATCTATATCTGAAGGCTGCTAGGAGAAGACCGGCTTCCATGCAGCTAGGATGAGGTTTTAAAGCCCAAAGCCCACAGTGGCACACCCACTCCAACAAGGCTGGACCTCCAAATAGTGCCATTCCCTGGGAAATGCCAAACCACCACAAAGACCCATTCTCAAATTTTAAAATGGGAAGTGGGCTGGAGATATACAGTTTTGTCTTGTCTAGCATATTCAATACCCTGGGTTTACTCTCCATTGCCCACTACTGGAAAAGAACATTTAATTCTGTTTTACAGTGTTGTCATCAAAGGGTACTATGGCATGAAGTTACATACAACAGGTAAATGGCCAAAACGTACTGCCATTTCCCTCTGCAACATTTAAATGAATCTTCTGGCAATTTTGCTATAAACAAATATATCTTCTGGTAACTTTGCTCAACTATAAATTGATGGAGTTACAATATAATCTTTACTTACAAAATGTCAAGTATTTCCCACAAGTCTAAGAAGCAAGCACTTCTCCCACAATTTGCAGCTACAATTGCACTTTTTGTCAGTTGAAGTGGGGATTTCTGGTTTCCATGGAGAATCCATTGTGTCATGTGCTGTTTCTCTGGAAGCTGTCTGGAGAAAGGGCATGTGCTGTTTTGATGGAGCGGATGCCACAGAGGACACACGATGGCTGCAACGCATGTATCGGCAACACACAGTGCACAGCACTTTGGCACTGGTTCGCCTTGCTTCACTGACACTAATCTTTGCTGGGGACACTCTGGCATTGGTTGATTTTTGACTTCACAGAGATATGCACCAAAGAACTTCAAGAGGTGTTCCTGCTGCTTCAATGGACTCAATGGCCAACTGGCAGAGCCTAGAAGTTTCTTCTGGATGCAGTGGCTGCTGCTGATTCAGGTGGACTGGACTGCTGACAATGAAGATTGGAATCGCCCCAAAGAACTACTAGTAAGCAGGTCCACATCACGCATGTCTTATTAGCCGTCTTCCTCCCCTTCCTTTGATCAGCAGGCTATAAGTGAAGTTGAAGCATTTAAGAACCTTTACTAAAGTAGGTTTTGAAAAATCTAACCCTACAGTCGGTTATGCTTGCTTACTTTTACTAAGAAAACTCAAACCAAAGCGGTTTAGACAGTAAGGAAAAAAAACAGCTAAGAGAAGAGCGGGGTCGGGATTAGTTTTCCTTCCTCAATCCTTTTTTAAACCCTGTTATCACTACCTGGTGCCTCCATCATTCAGGAGTAAAAAAATGGTCTTTTACCCAGACTTAGCAATAACCAGGAGACAGTCATCTCCTTATGTTAATCTCTTTTCAGGAACAAGGAAGTCTTTCCCAGAAACATTACACCCAGCTTCAATCAGTAGACTTTTATTTTCTTGACATGTCACCAGTCAGAAATACACAGAGTGAAGAGAATCACTCTGATACAACTGGAGGTGGGGAGTACACGGCACTGAGTTCCTGCAGTGTTTAAAAGAAAATTGTTCAGAAGCAGTGATACACTCAAAATACAAAAGATGCAGTGCATGTTTGTTTGTTTGAACAGCTGTTATCATGGAATCCTGGTGGGGTTTGCTAGGAAACCCAAATGGGAGCACGGGTGGCTTGCTGAGGGGCACTTGGAAGGGCTAGGTCAGGTAGTAGTCTACCTACAACGTCCAGAAGCAGGACAAGCTCTACTGTGAGCACAGCCCAGGGCTTTAAAGGTGAGTGGGGAAGAAAATATTCATTACACAATACATGGTAGTAGACTTCCACTTGAAGAATGAGGATGACCTTATTATCTAAGGTCATATACATTCAGGCCTCAAGCCTAGGCCACTACTATTTTCCATTAAAGCATCAAAGGGTTAAAGAAAAGGCTAAATGGCTAAGGGGCTGTGCTGTTCTATAGGACTCCAGTTCAGCTCACACTGCCCATACTGGAAGGCTAACAACCAATGTGAGTCCGCTTCCAGGAGGATCTGGAGCCACAGGCACCTACCCACATCCCTGTGTTCATCCCTTAGTGTTTACACGGTATTTTCAAATGCTGCTAACTGCACTGAAGTAGGAACTTTAGGTTTCTTTGGAAAGTCAGTTGTGTTGGATGGGGTTTTATTGGAGCAAACACGTGAAAAAGTGTTTTCCTGAAGTGGACCCAAGTGAAAGGTTAAGGCAGATTCGTGAAGAACATTTCCTGAAGCACACATAAAGTGAAAGGATGAGCTGGGCTTGGTGGCGCACGCCTTTAATCCCAGCAGAGTCAGTGTTTTATTTCATTTCATGTGCCTGTGTGCATGCTACAGGTGTACGCTTTTTTAAAAAGTGGTTTCTCATTTCATCAAGTTTGAGGTCATCTTTCTAGCAAAGCATGGTGTGTACCCAAGGATGATGACCTTGCACTTCTGTCCAACGGTCTCCCCTTCTTTAAAAGTGACCTATCTCCCCAGCCTAAATACTAATCTAACTTGCTACCGAAACCAGCTATCCAACTTCTAGTGAGCCACCCAAAACCTGTTGACAAAAAAGAAAATTCAACTGTCCACTACTCAGCCAAGAAAATGTTTGTCAGTGATGCAATGAGACAAGACTTACTATGTCCACATGGCTGACCCCTATTTGCACACACACGCAGGTGCACACACAGGCACAGTAAATTTGTGTTTAACTTTTAAGGGAACTGGCAGTGCTGGGATCATAGGTATATAGCACCATGCTGACTCCTGAGGGTCAAACACAACTTCCCCCATACTGGGCAAGCTCTGTACCAACTGAACTGTGTGCAACCCCCATATCTCCTCTGCTGACAACTGAAATGTTTGTTTTTCAATATTATAAAAACTAACCAGTTTTATCTGATCTGTTGTCTGCTGTCATCTTGCCCTGGAGTGGCTGGAATGGCAACTCATACTCTACATCTAGAGCCATCATCAGCTTTATGCTGACCTTGTGAGCCATTCTAAAGACTGTTCTTCTCATCCTATATAAAGAAAATGTTTGCTTTCTCCTTTTACGCCCTCTGGACTTCTAACCGTCCCTGAGCAAACAGCCTCAGATTCTTGCATACAGAGGCAGGTGCTGCCTCTTCCATGCTTTGCGTTGCCTTAAGTCTGCATTTTTTCCCTCTATTCTAAATTAACTAGACAATTTAAGAACTAGCAATGGGGCTTAAGAGATGGCTCAGCGAGCGGTTAAGAGCACTGACTGCTCTTCTGAAGGTCCTGAGTTCAAATCCCAGCAACCACATGGTGGCTCACAACCATCCGTAATGAGACCTGGTGTGTCTGAAGACAGCTACAGTGTACTTACATATAATAATAAAGCATTAAATTTTATAATTTTGGTATATTTGAATGTATAATTTTAATGACTATTCACCTGTTTACCCACTTACACTAGCAGTAAGGAAGTTTTTAATAGCTTGGTTAAAAAAAAAATTAAAGATCACAAGACAACTGTGCAACCTTCCATCCATAATAAGAACATTCTGTAGTTTCAGTTTTTGTAGGTATTTGTATGGTGTCTCATACAATGCCATACAAGGCAAGTGGTGCGTTATTTTATGTGTATGACAGCTCTGCCCGCGTGTATGTATGTGCACCATGTGAGTAACTGACGGCCTTGGATGTCAGAAGAAGGTACCTCAGACTCCCCTTCAACTGCACTTATGAGTGGCTGTGACCAAACATGTAGTCGCTTGGATCTAAACCCAGGTCCTCTGCAAGAGCAGCAAGTGCTCTTAAGCACAGAGCCATCTCTCCAGCTCGGACATGGACCACTGTGTCAAACTCGAGCAGGCTTTCGTCAAACTTCTCACACAATTTTTCTCCTGAGGAATTCTTTTTTCTGCTGTGCAATCACAGCAGTTGGGAAGCTGAAGCAGTTCAAAGCCAGCCTCAGCTACATGAAACCCAGCCTAACAGCAACAGGAAAAAAGAAATCTGTATTTTTAAAATCTTTGTTATATATTGCCTTTCCCCCCTTCATTAGTGTCGTAATCTACACTCACTAACTCTCCTAGCTTGGCCCTCGCTCTCTATGGTCTTAAGAATAAATACTGGGTAGAGGTGGCTGTGCAGTAAGAGCACACACTGCTCTCACAGAGGAAGGAGGACCCCAAGTCTGGTCCCCAGCATTCGTGTTAGGTAACTCATAGTCTCATGGGTCTCTATCTCCACCTCCAGGTGAATCTGATGCTGTCTTCTGGCATTTGAGGGTAATGCGCTCATTTGCATACATAAACAGGCTTGCATGCATTCACATAATTAAAAGGGAAGTACGTTTTGTTTTTTCTTTTATAGATACAAGCTAGACTGGCCTGTTTCGTGGTGACAGACATGCACAAAGCCCTGATTTCAGCCCCAAACTGAGAAAGAACAAAATGGGAGAGGAGAGAATGTCCCATAACCAAATCTCATTCCTTCACTGTTTTCGACGAAAAGTTCTGTAGATGGCAATTTTAACCGTTTAAGGACCCACTTCAGCTGAGTGTGGTAGCACAGGCTGTTAGTCCCAGCACTTTGGGGTCAGCCTGGTCTACACTGTGACAGTAAAGAGACCCTGTCTCAAGAAAAGAAAAGAAAAGAAAAGAAAAGAAAAGAAAAGAAAAGAAAAGAAAAGAAAAGAGGAGGGGAGGGGAGGGGAGGGGAGGGGAGACTCCAGACAACCCTTGGGTAAGAAATGATCCACTGGTCTTCCATATTTAGCATGTTTTCTTCATCATTGCCACCAAGGTGCTCACAACTGTTTCCCACACTCGAAGGGCTCTATCCTGAGCATCCAGTATCCCATCCTCCAACTACCCCTACTCATCCGAGCTCTCTGAAGAGTAAGAACTTTACATTCTAGGATGAGAATACGTTTCCTTCTCCTGTTTCCTCCTTCCTCTATCAGACCTTCTGGTTGTTCTGCCCCTCCCTGTTTACCTCATTTCAGTCTCTCCTGTCTTTGTGATCTGCACTGTCTTCCGGTTTCTACTACTGCAATAAACCACCATGACCAAAAGCAACTTGAGGAAAAAGGATGCATTTTATATTACAGTGCGTCCATCCATCTTCCGGGAAGTCGGGGCGGAACTCGATGAGGGAGCTGATGCAGAGACCATGGAGGGGTGCTGCTTACTGACTTGTTCCTTAAGGCTTGCTCAGCCTGCTTTCTTACAGAACCCACAATGGGCTGGGCCCTCCCACATCAATCACCAACTTCAAAAATTCCCCGAAGCAGTGGTTCTCAACCTTCCTAAAACTTAGCTCCTTTAATCCAGTTCCTCATGTTGTGGTGACCCTGGGCATAAAATTACTTTTACTGCTACTTCATAATTGTAATTTTGCTACTATTATGAAACGTAATGTAGGGCTGGGGAGATAGTTCAGCGAGTAAGAGCACTGACTACTCTTCCGAAGGTCCAGAGTTCAAATCCCAGGAACCACATGGTGGCTCACAACCATTCGTAATGAGATCTGACGCCGTCTTCTGGTGTGTTTGAGACAGCTACAGTGTACTTATGTATAATAATAAATAAATCTTTGGGCCAGAGCTAGCAGGACTGAGCAAGCAGAGTTGACCAGAGCAAGCAGAGGTCCTAAAAAAATTGAATTCCCAACAACAATATGAAGGCTCAATCATCTATACAGCTACAGTGTACTCACATACATTAAATAAATACATCTTAAAAAATATGAATCGTAATATAAATATCTGTGTTTCCCAATGGTCTTAGGCAATGCCTATGAAAGGCAGTTCAACCCCCAGAAGGGTCGTGACCTGTGGGTTGAGAACCATGGCCCACAGGCTTGCTTACAATCTAATTTTATGGAGGTATTTTCTCAATGGAGGTTCCTCCTCTCAGATGACTTTAGTTTGGGTCACACAGACATAAAACTAGTTAGCACATATGTGAAACTGAGAAAATTACACACACAGCATGTAATAAATGTTTGGAAGAGCTAGAAAAGATAAGCTCAACAGGTAAGAATGTGAACTACTCTTTCAGAGGATCTGAGTTCAATTCCCAGCACCCATACCATGGTGGCTCACAATTGCCCACAACTCTAGCTCAAAGTATTCTGATAGCTGACCTCTCTCCAGGCACCATTACACACACACACACACACAATTAAAAAAACGAAAACAAAAACAAAAAAACTTTAGCTGAGCAGTGGTGACATATGCCTTTGATACCAGCACCCAAGAGGCAGAGGCAGGCGAATCTGAGGCCAACCTAATTTACAGAATGAGTTCTAGGACAACTAGGACTACACACAGAGAAATCCTCTCTCAAAAAAGAAATCATTAAAAAATGATGAGGAAAGGGAGAATCAGCAGGACAGGTGCTAGAGAGATGACACTGTGACTGAGAACACCTGGCATGCAATCATGAGGCCTTGAGTTCAGATCCCAAGGCTGGGCAAAGTCCACAAACAAGAGAGGATCTCTCTAGGGTTTGCTAGCTAGCTTAAACTACATCAATTCCAGGTGCAGGGAGATGCCCTGTGTCGGGGACAAGGGTTATAGGACACCCTCTACCCCTCTTTATTCTCTGACATACACACAAAGACAAAAACATTTAAGTCTCTGTATACGTGTATATGAACAATTTGAAGTCCTTACATAAGTCATAAAATTTATTGGAAGTTGAAATGTAAGGGTTCTTTGGGAAGTTGGTTGCATAGTGTTTTGCTGGGACAAACACAAAGGGGACACAGGTGTGAAAGGCGCAGGCAGACTCGTGTAGGAATGTGGGACTGAAGCAGACACAGGAGAGAGGATGCTCTGCCCCCATATACACCTCTACATGAGGAAGGTCACATAGCCTCAATTAGTTTATAGGACCAATTAATTTATAGTTATTAGTTTCATTTCCCCTGACAAAACCTGTTCAGCTAGCATCTGAGATTCCTAAAATGCTTCCCCCAAGCTAATGACGCATTCTAGGCACCCTAAGACCCCAGCCAATGACCTTTGCCTATCATGGATGTCCCTGCCCTCAGTCCAAGACATAAGTTGATCTGCCTACTGACTGCGGGTCTGGTGTGGTTTATTCACTGTAGGCACTCACAGGGCTTCCAAACTCCCTGTTTGACATCTCTGCTCTCTTTGCCCTTGTGGATTGTATTGGCCAAAGACCCCTGAAGGTGAAGAGAACCACAATAAAATGGGATGTTTCCAAATGAGAGCAGGGGTACAGCTTGGTGAGAAAAGCACCTGTCAAGGGGCATGACCTCACAGTTGATTCCTATATATCAGTCTGACAGTGGAGTACTTTCCTACTGTTCTGATAAACAGAAGGAAGCATTAACTTATTAGGCTTACGGTTTGAGGGTTAGAGTCCATGATGGCAGAGAAAAGGCCTGGCAGCAAGAACCCAAATGAAAGAGAGCTACCTCAGAACATCCTGAGTCCTTTGAAACTTTGGAGCCAGTCCCTAGTGTCACCTCCTCCATCAAGTTCATATCTCCTAAATCCCGCCTCAACAGTTCCACCAAGGACTAGTACTCAGATACAGGAGCCTAAGGGAATCATTCTCATTCAAACTGCCACACTGGGTGTTTGATGTTTTGTTATGCTGGGAATCAAACCCAAGACTTTCCAGGGCTAGGTAAATACTCCATAACTCAGTTATATCCCCTGCATGTATTTTTAAAAGTCCTTTATTAAGTTCATTTATAAGTCACGTATTTCACTCGCTTTCGAATGAAGCAAACTTTCCAAAATAATGAAGGTTAATATGTCTGTTCATGTAGGAAATTTAAATTTGGTACAAAGTGTTAAAAAGATTAACTAATTTAACTATGAGTATTTAAAAATGTTTGCACCAGATAAACTCCTATATTACCAGCACTTAGGAGATGGAAATATGAAGATTGTGAAATGAGTTCAATGCCTATCTCAAAAAAAAAAAAAAGAAAAGAAAAAAAGAGTAAAATTTAAATGTTTAATCATCTCATTTTCATGTCAGCAGCTGCAAACTAGTGTTACCTCTGTTCTCTTACCCTTCCCCTGAATTACTTACAAAACCATTTAGGAATACACTCAGTGCTTTACAGTTGTCAGGATGATGCTGGGTTTTGTTTGTTTGTGTGAATCTAAGAGACTTTATGTTAGATTAAAGCAGAGCCTAGTGCACTTCTTAGGAGGAGTTTCTCTGTAATAATCTTGGTTACAAAAAGAAGTTTCTTTGATAAGTGAGATTTACACTTATCTATGGGTACTTAGAAGGTAGTTGAGTACTTTTACAACACAAGTAAATGATATAGTAATAAATTCTCCTCTATGGCTGACGTGGGTCCTTGGCTATGTTTTCAGTTTCAAGTGCATTACGTCCTACTGAGCAGGCCTTAGGTCCAAGCAGACATCTAGTGATTATCCCCAGGATATTACCTCTAACAGTTACTGGTAAAAGTCTGAGCCCAGAGCCGGGCGTGGGGGCACACGCCTTTAATCCCGGCACTTGGGAGGCAGAGGCAGGTGGATTTCTGAATTTGAGGCCAGCCTGGTCTACATTGTGAGTTCCAGGACAGCCAGGGCTACACAGAGAAACCCTGTCTCGAAAATAAAACAAAAAAGTCTGAGCCCAAAGACAAAGAACCTGGAAGGAGGTGGGCGGCGGCAAACTTTAGGGAAGCAGCGTTAAAGTGAGGAAGAACAAGGTGCCTCCCCTTCCTGCGTGGTTGTTCTGAACCTTCCTAATGTTGTGACCCCTGAAGACAGTCCCTCATGTTGTGGTAACCACAAACCCTAAAATTATTGTTCTTGCTACTTTGTAATTTTGCTATTATAAATCTTATAAATATCTGATATGCAGGCTATTTGATATAAGACTCCTTGAGAGGGTTCAACTCCCTTGTACAGACGCACGAGTTGAGAGATCCAGTCCTAGGGGCTTCTCATCAGTAGACTGCTGCCACCACTTTGCTACCTACTCAGTTCACTAACCCAGACACCTTTCCTCTTCCCTGGAAACATCACCACCGACATACATACCCAGGACAATCTGTCACGACAAAATAGTCATATACCACACTTTACAGCTCCTTTGCATTGCTAGTTCTGAAGTCAAGAAGCCACAGGCAACCGGGAGTTTTCCTGTACAGCTTTATGTTTTTCAGACAGGACTTCTCATTAACTCAGGCTCAGCTCTGGCCATCAATACCAAAATGTACTTGTCTCTGTCCTGCTCCCTACCCTCTACATTGCTAGAAGAGCAGCACAATGGACCATCTTTTAATATGGGGACTTGAAATCAAAATTCAGATTCTCATGTGTCTTAGTTACTTTGCTGTGAAGAGACACCATGACCAAGGCAACTTACAAAATAAAACATTTAATTGGGGGCTTGCTTCCAGTTTCAGGATGAGCCCAACCATCACAGCATGAAGCATGGCTGCACTCGGGCCAGCAGACATGAGGGTGGAGCAGCAGCTCAGAGTTCACATCCTCACATGCACGCTGAAGGCAGTAAGACTGGTGTGGACCTCTGAAACCTCAAAGCCCATTTCAAGTGATACACCTCCTCCAACGAACCAATCCTTCCCTAATCCTTCCCAAACCATTTCCACCAACTGTTCAAGTATTCAAATATATGAGCCTGTGGGTGGTTCAAATTCAAACCTCCACTGACTGAGTCATCTCTGCAGCCCCTGTGTAATATTAACATGTTCTAGCCGGGCAGTGGTGGCGCACACACTGTTAATCTCAGCACTTGGGAGGCAGAGGCAGTGGATTTCTGAGTTCAAGGTCAGCCTGGTCTACACAGAGAAACCCTGTCTCGGAAAAAAAAAAACAAAGACAAAAACCAAAACAAAACAAAAAAACATGTTCTCATATTTGATTTGCAAGAATTCTAGCATCTGTGTTTGCAAGAGAAATTGGCCTGCAGTTTTGCCATGTCACCTTTATCTGGTTTTGGCATACATACTGGCTTTTTTGGATGAACTTAGTAGTGCTATTTTCCTTTCTATTTCATGGAGCAGTTTGAGAAGTCTTGTATGAAATCTTTAAAAATTTAACTGAGGGCCAACCATGGTGTGCATACCTTTAATCCTATGAACGAGGTAGTTCAAAGCTACTCTGGTCTCTAAGTGAGTTCCACACCAACCAGAATTACACAATGAGACCCTTTCTTTAAAGGAAGAAATTGGACAGAATTCGTGACTCCATCTAGCGCTAGGCTTTTCATTGTGGGAAGAGTCTTAGTTACAGATTCTATTTTATTGCTTATAATGATCTGTCTGTGTATATTCTTACTGTGGTTTTAGTTAGTCACATGAATTTATAAGTTGGCCTTTGCAGGGGACCTAGGTTTGGTTCTTAGCACTCACCTGGTGTCTCAAAAACACCTCCATCTCCAGTTCCAGGGGACCTAACTCCCTCTTCTTTCTGTCTTCTGTGGGTACCAGGCACACACTTGATATATTTTCATATATGCAGACAAAACTACTCACACATAAAATAATTTTTAAAAAATATTTAGCCAGGCGTGGTGGCGCATGCCTTTAATCCCAGCAGTTGGGAGGGAGAGACAGGCGGATTT
>NC_034611.1:41387124-41390204 GCF_900095145.1 Mus pahari
AAAAAAAAAAAAACAAAAAACAAAAAACAGGTTCAGTAGCCCATACTGTAACTCCAGTATTCGATATGCTGAGAATTGTCATAGATTGAGGGGAACCTGGACAACATAGTAAATTCTACGCCAGTTTAAAGCTGTGGTCCCAAAAACATTTGTTTTCCAAAAAATTCTTTCTCTTTACCCATCCTCCACTGTATTGATCACTCTTTAGAGAGCATTGATTTTTTTTAATACAAAGTTAGAGGGAAAACCAACATTTTTCTTCTGACGTACAACCAAAAGTACATCAGGAGCACCTGGGAGGACCAGGACCTCACGTTCATCCTCCTCTGCACAGAGACCTCCTCTGCACAAGCTCCAGGCTACAGAGACCTTGCCTCAAAACAAAACTCTGTTCTTGGTATGGTAGGAAAGGTTTCTAGGGTTGAGGGTGTAACTCTCTGCTGGAGTAAGGCCCAGGTCTGGCTCTCCAGCACTGAAAAGTCAATAAATAAACCAAGAAACAAGGGGATGAAGGACAACTACAGAACACATTTTCTAATCCCTTCTTTTAATTTGAGACCAAAATGTGTAAGGCAGCAGAAAGAAGTTTGCTAAAGTTTCCTTTGCTAAAACTGACATAAGCACATTCAAAGAGTGGTACTGAGAGGGCTCGGCTGACTCCATGACAGGCTTCCAGTTGGCAGTTCAGGAGGCTAGGCCTAAGTCTCTGTCCCCAAGAACTCTGCAAGCCCAGGCCTCAGAAGCTGCCCCGCCCCCTGGCCTGAGGCAAGGACAACGGGTCAGCAGCAGTCTCCAGACTTCCTCAGCAAAGGCTTCCAGTCCCCTTGCCCCAGTAACGGACTGTCCATAGAGATGGAGCAAGATAAAGTCACCTACCCCGGATTCCCCTCATGTGCTCTAAATCGGGCCTGCTAGCTCACTTGGGTGTCTATCTTGGTAATGGGAGACCCCAGCATGTTGGACTTCTGCAGAATAAAACACACTGCATTCACAGGCTATTTGAATCCAGGGTATCATTCTTCAGCAAATCATGGACCCTTATAGTATTTAATGTCTTCAGTATGCAAAAACATACTAATTATGAACAGTTAAAGTGTTTTCCATGAACATTATGTTTTTAAATGATGGCCTACTATTCCCTCAATACCTAAATTATTATTAATTAAGAAGCAAGTTATCTTATATTCTGATTTAATGTGTTCTTCATATTGATATAGCCTCTAATAATCAGGCTAGTTTCTTAAGGAACATGCTTACACAGTTTCAAACACTTTGCTCTTATATTTCTAAAAATTACAATTTAAAGCTTTTGTCCTTTGAGTCATGGACTCTACCACTGAGTTGCATACAAACCCCTCTTCTGGCCTCCACAGGTACCAGTAATGCACATGGTACACATACATACATGTAGGCAAAACACCCAAACACACAAAAACAATCAAAATAAAATTTACAAAATAGATAAATACCTTATTCTCCTAAATATCTATCAACAATTACCTAGTTAAGACACAATCCCAGACACAATTATTAGGCAGAGTTTTTATTGTAGTTGGGGTTTTATTTTTATGTTTTTAGACAGTATTTCACAGTGAGTGATGAGACTAATCATTATACCTGACCAGGTAAAACACAAAGCCAAAGAGTTACAAGATTTGGTATGAAATTATTATCTAGACAATATATTTTTGAGTGAAATAAACACAGATAAAACCAGACAGGGCTGGGAATGCAGCACAGTGGTAAAGGGCTTGCCGATGCCACGAGGCCCTGCTTCCAGCTCTCAGCATGCAAAAAGCCAAGCTATTTTGTTGTTTAGTGATACACAGCATGCTAAAATGTGAGTCATAATGAAGTGGTATTTAAATTTTGTTGTATTGATAGATATCGTGCATCTTACAACTCCTATAATATCTAAACCTAGATTCTTGGCTATAAATGATGTATTTTTGTCTTTAAAAAAATGGTTTACTTTCATTTTTGTATGTGTGAACGTATGTCGTATGTGCAGATGGCCACGAAGGCAAGATGACACTGGATGCCCAAGAGCAGGAGTTACAGAAGGCCGTGAGTCGCCCAAGTTGGGTGCTGGGGAGTGAACTGAGTCTCTGGAAGAGCAGCAAGCACTCTGCTCCGCCTGCTCCTAACCCGGCTGGCCTCGCAATCTTCTTCATCCCTCTACCCTGGAATGCTGGGATCCCAGGCACAAACCACAATGCCTGGCGTAAACCCTCCTTCTCCTTCGATCCCAGCGCTTGGAGGCAGGGGTAGAGGGGTGGGGGTCAGAGCTCGTCTAAAGACTGAGGTCCAGAACAGCCAAGTTCAGAATTTAAACCAGTGGTTGAGAGGCATAGGCTGGAGATATCTGTGAGGCTGAGGTCAACCTGGTCTACACAGCAAGTTCTAGCCAGACAAGAGCTACAGAGTGAGACTACTTCAAAAGAAGAAAGGAAAAAGAAAAGTTCAGAATGTCAATTATGTCAGATGGGGAGGAGATGTCTTACTATGCAGCCCAGGCTGGCCTTAAAAGTCACAGCAATCATGCCACTGCTCAGCCTCCTCAGTGAAGGTGAGTGCCACCACTCCAGGCCCCAGATCTTTTTTTTTTTTTTTTAATTTACTATGTAATTTTCATTGGACCCCTGCTAGGTCTCCAGAACTGCTTCACACTTAGCATACCCAAGTGGCTGAGACCCAGTGGCAGACAGCTGTAAACAGCTGTTAAGTAACTGCTTGAAACTGCTAAAAAAAAAAAAAGTAGGAAGTCTGCTAACTCTGATGCTCAGTATAAACTACATTTAAATTCGAAGCACTTTTACCCAAACCTGTTTCTAGCTGGCTATGCTGCTGTGGCTTAGTTATCTAAATGTAAAAACTCCTCCCATTCACGGCAGCCCTTTTCTGGGAAGAGAACAAATATCCAAGGACAGGGCTCCTACAGCTACTTCAGGAATTCAGAGCCCAAGCTTTTAAGACTAAATGGCACTATCACAGACCAAGTCGTTATTAGAATGAAGAAAATCTCAATCTCTCTCTCTCTCTCTCTCTCTCTCTCTCTCTCTCTCTCTCTCTCTCTCTCT
>NC_034611.1:41390283-41404591 GCF_900095145.1 Mus pahari
AGCTAACATCAACTCCCAGGGTTCAATCCCCAACACAGTCAAAACAAGTAAAATGTTTAAAAACAAAGTCTTGGGCTGGAGAGATGGCTCAGTGGTTAAGAGCACCGACTGCTCTTCCAAAGGTCCTGAGCTCAAATCCCAGCAACCACATGGTGGCTCACAACCATCCATAATAAGATCTGATTCCCTCTTCTGGTCCATCTGAAGACAGCTACAGTGTACTCAGAACCAACCCGTCAACCCCCAGTGCCCACTGCTCACAGACGTTATACCCAAGCAAGCCATTCTTCAACTATTAAATCCGCTTCTTTTTTAATGAATAATTATCTTGAAGTGCCTTTAAGAACCCTGCTGGAATGTTTCTATTTAAATTCCTAACAAATAACTTTCCATTACACTGTATTTATCTTAGAAATAAAAGTACAGATCACATTCAAAATTACCTTTCTGTCTTCTAGAGACGGTAAGGTACTTGAAACCCGGAATCATGGCCACCCATAATAGTAAGCAGTCAATGAAAGTACAGTCAGTACTAGCTCAGCAGAGTAAAACCATTCAAAATGTTCCAGCTAGCCAGCCAGATTTTACATTAGTAACTAGAGAAACTATTCTGAAACAATGTAAGAGACTGTCCCTGAGGAATCTCGTGATGGCACTGTAAGCTGATTTTAAGAAACTATGTGATACAATTAAATGATACAGTTACATAAAAGTACATTTACACTAACTTCCAAATAACAGGACAATTAAAGATCTACAACAGGTTCCCTTGCAAGACCATGTTCTACTACTCTGCACTCCTCCCAAAAAGGGAAACTTGAAGCTATTTTTTCTTTTCACTTGCATAGCCGGGAAGGAGGAGGACACAGAGGCCAGGGCCTTCTGTGTCAACTAGAAATCGCTTATCCTCATAAGCAATCTCTAGTTTGGTGTGTTCTCTGTATTCTCCAACCCAACTCTTGCTGAGGTAAAGATTCAAAATTTAAACAAATTCATTTTTAGCTCACACATCTACAGCTACCTAATGTTCCACAAGGTACCAAGAAAATAAATTACGGATGAATACTGCCTTCAGTAAGGGAACTGGGAAAATCCAACATCCATAAAGAGAAAAATCAAGCTGAAATGCTTTCTCTCGCTATATATAAAACAACTCAAAACAGATTAAAGACTTCAGCATAAACTATAAAACTACAAAGACTGGGTAAGGGCTTTTGGACATAACCCTAAAAGCAAAAATAGGTAGTGGTGTTACATCCCACTAAAAGCCTCTGCAGAACTTCTGTACAGGAAAGAGACGAGATAAAGAAAACCTTCTGAATGGAAGAAAAAGGGGTTTTACAACTGTACTTCTAACAAGGGGTTTATAGCCAGAATATAAGCAATCCAAACAAACAAAAAATTCAAAAAAAATTTAACTCATTAATTATCAAAAAACAACCTAATAGAAAGTTCTCAGAAGGATGTATATATATTTTTTCAAAGTCCTGAGCTCCACTAACCAATTAAAAACCACAATGAAAAGGCTGGAAACGAGGCTAGCTGACTGGGAATGGTTGCCTAGCTTCTGTAAGGTCCCGGGTTCAAATGAAAAATAAATAAGTAAGAATAACACCATAGAAGCACCTCACCCCAGTCCATGGCTATTACCAAAAAGATAAAATTAAAAACAAATATCCCATAATAGCCAAAATTCTCACTGCTGGGTCCTCATCCAAAGGAAATGAAATCAGTATGTTGAAAGATGCCATCCATATCAAATCAGTGGAGACTATTCAAAACATTAAGATAGGAAACTAACCAAGTGCTCATCAATGTCAGCAGCATGTACAATGGAATTCTGTTTAGCAATAAAACAGTGAAATATGGGGCTGGTGAGATGGCTCAGTGGGTAAGAGCACCCGACTGCTCTTCCAAAGGTGCAGAGTTCAAATCCCAGCAACCACATGGTGGCTCACAACCATCCTTAACAAGATCTGACCCCCTCTTCTGGAGTGTCTGAAGACAGCTACAGTGTACTTACATATAATAAATAAATCTTTAAAAAAAAAAAAAAAAGGAAGTGGGTAATAGTCTGGTGACCACGCCTCTTACTGACAGTCTGTCAATTTATACCACCTATCTTTATGAAAGGTGTCGTATGTACAAAGAGTTTAGATGCAGTCTTAAACTTCATTGTGCACATGGGATTGAATCAACTATCACCAGGAAACCTTTTGCCAAACTGTACTGTGCTTAAGTCTAAAATAAACTACTAGAGGCCAGTCCTGAAGTTTAAACCAACAGCCACTATTTAGAACTGCTGGACCAACACACCCTCTTGCTTCCCTCGGCTTGTTGCTCTGCTGGCCACGGTGGCTGAAGAGACACCCAAGAGGTTCAAAGGATTTGACACTCTTTCAGGCTTCTGAGGCCACTGTACACACAATGCAGACGTAAATGCAGGCAGATTACCATACACATAAGATAAAAAGAAACCTTTAAAAGTATTTTTAAATAATATATAAATAAAACTCGGGCTAGCAAGATAGGTCAGTCAGGAAAGGCCTGAGTTTGACTCCTGGGACCCGCAAGGTGGAAGAGAACTGCGCTGGCTGACTTTGTGTTTCAACTTGACACAACCTGGAGTGATCACAGAGAAAGGAAAGGAAATGTCTTCCATGAGAGCCAGCTATAAGGCATTTTCTCAATTGGTGATCAAGAGGGGAGGGGCCAAGCCCATTATGGGTGGTGCCATCCCTGGGCTGATAGTCTTGGGTTCTATAGAAAGCAAGCTGAGCAAGGCAGGTCGCAAGCCAGTAAAGAACATCCCCCCATGGCCTCTGCATCAGCTCCTGCTTTCTGACAGACTTGAGTTCCAGTCCTGACTTCCTTTGGTGATCAACAGCAATGTGGAAGTGTAAGCCGAATAAACCCTTTCCTCCCCAACTTGCTTCTTGGACATGATGGACAAATTAGTGCCAGCATAGTGGGGTATTGCTATGACAACCCGATCATGTTTTGGGGAGGACTGTGGAAGGACCTTGGAACTTTGAGCTAGAAGAGCCATTGGGATGTTAAGAGCTCTGTGGGATGTTCTGTAGGAGCCTGGAAGATAATGTTGAGAACAGTGCTAAAGATGGATGCTTAAGGACTCTCATCAGGGCTGTTGCTCTTTGGATTATAAAGATTCTGTGGTTTTGGTTGGCTGGGAATGAAGAATCAGCTGTGATTAACAAAATACCTAAGCTACTAAAATAAAACCTTTATGTTTACTGGGACAATTGATGCTGGTTAGCTGGAGCTAAGAAATTAGCAGTGATTAAGAAGAGACCAGCAGCCAGGCGTGGTGACGCACGCCTTTGATCCCAGCACTTGGGAGGCAAAGGCAGGCGGATTTCTGAGTTCGAGGCTAGCTTGGACTACAAAGTGAGTTCCAGGACAGCCAGGGCCACACAGAGAAACCCTGTCTCGGAAAAAAAAAAAAAAGAGTCACCCAGGTGGTACTGGTTTTGAAGGCATGAAGGGGTCATGAAGAGCAGCTGAGGCTTGGCACTGTGAGAGGCCATAGAAGGCCATTTGGGAAGGTGCAGCCTCAGTTGCAATTGATGGCCCAGGACTGAAAAGGTCATGCAAAGGAGTTGAGGCTTGGCATCATGAAGAGAGCCTATGAGTGGCTGTTACTGCAGCAGAAGACCCCAATGTGTTGGAGATGCCAGTGCCATGGGATGATCACCAAGAACAGCAACATCAGTGGAGCGGATCAACCCAAGCTTAGAGTGCTACAGAGGGCAGAGGTAGAGAAGTGACCACAGCCCTCAGAAGATCATGAGTGGATCCCAGACACTGGACAGTTAAGAGTTTGATTTTGCTTTTGATTGTTTGTTTGCTTTTGATTGATATTTTTCCCTCCTGAAGGAAGAAAGTATTTTAGTGGAGCCCACAGTTAAGAGACTTTGAATTGTAAAATGACTTTGAATTTTAGAAGAGACTTTGATATTTTAAAAGGATGGAAATTTTAATAGGTAAAAATTTGTAAAGACTGTGGGACTTTTAAAGTTATTTAAATCTTGGGGATGAATAAGAAAGTAAGGGTTGCCGGGCGTGGTGGCGCGCGCCTTTGATCCCAGCACTCCGGAGGCAGAGGCAGGCGGATTTCTAAATTCGAGACCAGCCTGGTCTACAGAGTGAGTTCCAGGACAGCCAGGGCTATACAGAGAAACCCTGTCTTGAAAAACCATAAAAATAAATAAATAAATAAATAAATAAATAAATAAATAAATAAATAAATAGAAAGAAAGAAAGAGTTGAGGCTTAATAGTGATGTGTTTGTGCCAAGTTGACAAGGGGTCAATTATACTGGCTGGTGACTGGTTTTGTGTGTCAACTCAACACAAGCTGGAGTTATCATAGAGAAAGGAGCCTCCCTTAAGGAAACGCCTCCATGAGATCCAGCTATACATGAGCTCCAGCTGTAAGGCATTTTCTCAATTAGTGATCAAGCAGGGATAGCCTAGCCCATTGTGGGTGGTGCCATCCCTGGGCTGGTAGTCTTTTTTTTCCCTCCTTGGTTTTTTGAGACAGGGTTTCTCGGTGTAGCCCCGGCTGTCCTGGAACTCACTCTGTAGACCGGGCTGGCCTCGAACTCAGAAATCTACTTGCCACTGCCTCCCAAGTGCTGGGATTAAAGGTGTGCACCACCACTGCCCAGCCTGGGCTGGTAGTCTTGGTTCTATAAGAGAGCAGGCTGAGCAAGGCAGGGGAAGCAAGCCAGTAAGTAACATCCCTCCATGGCTTCTGCATCAGCTGTTCCTCACCTGCTTGAGTTCCAGTCCTGACTTCTTCAGTGATCAACAGCAATGTGGAAGTGTAAGCTGAATAAACCCTTTCCTCCCCAACTTGCTTCTTGGTCATGATGTATTGTGCAGGAATAGAAACCTAAGACAGGAACTAAGTCCTGCAAGCTTCCTCTCACCTCTGCGTGCTGTGGCACATGCACACAGAGATACACAGACACACAAATAAACATAAATAGAACAGAGCAATCTTTAAATAAGCACAAAATTGAGGACTTTAAAACTGAGCCTCAATGCTGACAGAATCTTAGCTCTCATGTCCAGTAACTGCCAAAAGTTTATTTATCCTGGCTTTCTTGAGCATGTGGACAGCCCAGGTCTACAGGAGAAAGACAAGAAAGGTCGAACTGTAATTCCAAGGTTAGAAAACAAGATTTAATTTCTAGCTCCTCCTACATCTAACATTAAATCCCATGTTAACTAAGGTAGATGTCCAGATAAAATTCTAAAGACTCTTCTGTTTTAAGCTATAATAATCTGGAACTCATTATGTAGCCCAGGATGGCCTTAAACTCTGACCTGCCTGCCTCAGCCTCTCAAATAGAGGATTGGAGCTCTGGAGATCACTTTTATAATTTATAATATTGGGGTACGGAGCATTAATCAGTCTTTAGAGAACAAGCCTCGAACCCAAGAGACACTGGGTTTTGCTCCTCAGCATGGAATGACACCCAACACCATGGGACACACCTGGAATGCAGGAACTGGTGAGATGAAAAGCTAAGAGTTAAGGCCAGCCTCCACTAAGTGTAAGGCCGATACATCCTCAGTATGAATTACTATTTCTGATTTATGAAAACCACCAATGATTATTTCATTACTATTTGATTTTTATCAGCAAGGTATAAAAAAATTATTTATATACCTTAAGATTTATCACAGCTGGGCGGTGGTGGCGCACGCCTTTAAGCCCAGTACTCGGGAGGCAGAGGCAGGTGAATTTCTGAGCTGGAGGCCAGCCTGGTCTACAAAGTGAGTTCCAGGACAGCCAGGACTACACAGAGAAACCCTGTCTCAAAAACCCCCCCAAAAAAAAAAAAAAAAAAAAAAATCCCTTAATGTAAAAGCTGTTGATGTACCTAGCATTCTAGACTAAATCCCTATTACCATTTTAAATACAAACACACACACACTGATACTTGTACATCAATCTCAAAAACGAAAGAGAAAGCTATACTCTTTATTGCATGAGCCTTCGTTTTAACAGTATAGTCAATCCTTAAATCATCAGTGGATTCTACTAAGGAATTAATATTCCAAATTAAAGTAGACTTTAGTCTGCTCAAAACTGGTCACGGTGGCACAAATCTGTAATCCTAGCATTTGGGATGGTAAAGTAAGAGGGACTACCCAAAATTAATGCCAGCAAGGAGAGCATGGTAAGCCTGTCTCAAAAAAAAACATCTCCTCCAGAAGTGGACTCCACTTACAAATGAGAGCCTTAAATGCAAATCCTACTAAAATAACTTCTCAGGCTTAAAATAAGTTGTTCACACATAAAGACCTAGTAAGCAATGGTGGGCGATTTCAGGGCAGAGAAAATAGCAAATTTCAAAGTTTCTTTAATACTAAGGTTTAAAACAATGACTCTCTAATGTGGCCTCCAGATCTGTTACCTTACCTGATGAACTTTCTGACTGCATATATTTGTAGACAAACCATCCTTGATCCTATATATTTTTATAAATAATGAACCATCAATGCATGAGCATGAAGTGCATACGGCAATGGAGCTTCTTCTGTATGTGATCAGATACCCTATAAAGAAAGATCTCAGCATCTGGAGGCTGGCAACTGAAAGCATCCCCGAGAAGCCCTAAAATGCTCTACCATTGTTCAAATCTCAGTGTTTCCAAAACAAAATCTCAAGCATGACACATCCATTAGGTTCACGCTTTATTTAAAAAAAAAAAAAAACAACGGCCTCCTCTACTAGGCAGTTCAATCAATGCTCTCCCTCATTCCATAGCCAGCACACGTTTAACTGGGGAGTCTTAAGACCAGATGGAGATCCAAACTCTGATTTCTGTCACAAGATAACATTTAGAATGTTACTAACATTCTAAATCCTAGTTAGAACCCGTGGCCGAAAAGCAATGTCCTTGGGCAAGAAAAGAATGGGAAGGTCTGAAACTGACTCAAGCACAAATCCCTTGTCAACGACAGACACTTAACAGGAAAGAACCCAAAAAATGTAGGGGGGTGGGGGGTGCACGGGGGGGAGGGGGCCGGAAACCGTACTCTTCCGGAACGTAAAGGCGAAACAGGCACTGGTAAAGCCGCCCCCAAGGGACGACTGGCTACGGAACGGTGACAGCTCCTTTGCACCGCGGAGAGCAGCCAGCAGGCACGGCCGCAGCGCAGACGCCGCCGCCGCCGCCGCCACTCCCAGCCTTGCAGGTCCGGCGGGATTGGCTCGAGAACGTCAACAAAAGACCCTCCGGCCGCAGCCGAACCCAACAACAAAGGCCGGGCGAGTGCGCGCGACGGCCGGCGGGGACGGGAGGGAGGGACCGGCGCGCGGCGGGCAGCCCGGGGACCGCCCGCGGCGCAGCCCCGGGAGCGTGCACGGTGCCCCGAGGCCGTCCGACCCGGGGCCCCCGGGCCGCGGAACACAAAGGCGCGGACCGCCCGCGCTCCGGCCGCCGAGGCCCGCGGAGGGGGAGGGGCTCACCTGGCACAGCTGGCGACAGTAGGCGGCGGCGGCCTCCACCGCGGGCTCCCGGCTCTCGCACAGCCGCCGCTCCAGCTCTTGCAGCCGCTCGCCCAGGCGCCGCAGCTCCGCCGCGCAGCCGCCACCGCTCAGGCGCTCCTGCTCGGCCTCATCGTCCGCCATCTTCGCAGCCCGCTCCGTCGCGTACGCACCTGGGTCACGTGATAACACAATGCCACGTTCGGCGGGGTCACGTGCCCGGTGCGCTGGCACGCCTGGGCGCACGTACAAAGGCCGGGTGGTGGTGGTGGTGGTGGAGGTGATGGTGGAGGGGGGGACTGGCGATCGCCGGGACGGTGCGGCAGCGAGCTGAAGCCAGGGCGAGGGCAAGGTCTGCGGAACAGCCGGAGGCCGGGGCAGGGTGGAGAGCTGGTGCTGGCCCTGGTTCTGAGCCAACCCGAGAACGCCTCCTGCAAACGAGCGCTCTAGGTGTTGGAGGCCACACACACACACACACACACACACACACACAAAACAACACAACAATTGGGTCAGAACAAAATGAGAGGTTCACTTCTCCTTCTGGAAAATCCAGCAGCGAACACAAGAAAGGCATAGTGTGGAAAGAATTCAAACAGACCGAAATGATTAATGTTGTTAACCCGGAGGTTTTTAAGGCACAAAAGCTTTTCTAAAATCTGGTTACGGTAACGCGTTACAAGAATCCACGCCGAATCTTAAGTTCGTGAAAGTAGGTCGAGGGAAAGGACGCTGTTATGGATGCTAAAGTAAAAAAGGAACACAACGTGGAAGTCAATAAATAAATGCCTCCTCTTGGTGCCGCAAAACAGGTGGCCTCCTAACCTGTGTTTTACTTGCAAGAGGAAAACGATATTTGGCATTAGAATTGGAGAAGAGAGCTGTGTGTTGTGTGCACCGTTGTAATCTCAGGACTGGGAGGCGAGAGGTTCAAAAGTTCATCCCTGGCTACATAATATTTCCTCCTTCAGCCTATGCCAGAAGAGTCCTTAAAAAAAAAAAATTTAAAGGTGTAGGGGTAGAATAAGAGGTAGTCAGAAAATCAATGTGCTTAACCATAAATTTCATAATCAAGCTAATAGCAACCCCAGTGTTTGAGGGCTAGGGGTGTGACTCAATTGACAGAATGCTTGCCTAGCTCTGGTCACTGCATAAACCAGGCAAAAGGCACGCAGCTGCCTGTTTAATCTCAGCCCTCCCCTGGTGGAAGCTGGGGTGTCAGAAGTTCAGAGACTACACGATTTTGCCAGTTTCAGGCCAGCAAGAACAAATAGACAAACAAAACAAAACACCCCACGACCTAATGTCTATGTAAGAGGCAAGATGTCTGCCTTACAACTGAATCCTTTTAAAACAAACAACAGCGTTGACACACCTGGTCATTTTACCGTTGTGTTCTGACTGAACCATATTTTTCTAAGTATAGTTATCTAAAATGAACATCCAGCCTGGAGGTTGGCTCAAGCAGAACTGCAGCACGAAGAAAGCTGGAGCTGAGAGTCTCCCAGTCCAGTCCAGCCTGGGCTACATTGTAACACCTGGTCTCAAAAACATAATTTCTATTGTATCCAGTGGCCTTTCCAGGAAATGTATATAATGAAGCCAGATGTGATTCTAGTCCTGGGAGGTGAAGGGAGGGGGACACTAAATGGAAAATGTTCTCTGAATACTGTGTTACTCCAGGGAAATGCTTTGTAATGCATGCTTTTAAATCATTGCATAGGATGAACAAGCACAAGGCAACCTTACAGAAAACAGCATCAATACTGCATATTAAGAAGGCAGAATCTTCTAATGTTTGCATGTACATGAGACTGGGGGAACACACTGTAAGGCTAAGGATTTCCCCTATTGAATTGAACAGTGAAAAAGTTGAAGAAACTAAGGTAGCTGTTTTGTCTTTCCCTGGCCCCTGTAGACACCACTGAGCTACCCTGTACCCTCCTTGCTTAAGATTTTAAATTTTGCAGTTTATTTTCCCAGGTTATATAGTTCAGGTATTAAAGTTCCATCAATGTATGCTATTTTAGGATTCCAGTGAAAAATAGCAAAAGAAATATGCGATCAGCCAATGCCCCAGTAAATCCAAGGACTGCAAAATAATTAAAGACTAAGAAACTCACTTTTTCTACAATTCAATGGTAATGAATTACACCACACTTCATTTACAGAAAGGAAAGTGTGTAGAGGCAGGTGTGGAGAGAAAAAATTCAAAGTGAAATATGCTTGAATGATTTTTTTTTTAAATGATTACACAGGGCTAGGGTGTAGCTCGATGGTTGAGCACATTCTGGAGACTCTGGTAATGGAGGAGGGGGAGTTACCTAGTAATGTCATTCCTACCTTCAGGCCATGATACCCTTCTGGCTAAAGAAACTGGATTAGGAGCTGGAGAGATGGGCTCTGTGGTTAAGAGCATTTGTTAGTTTTCCAGAAGATCAGGGTTGCATTCCCTGTACCGGGTGGCTGCTTCACAGCTGTCTGTGAGTTCAGTGTCAGGCGATGCCGGCTTCTTCTGGAACCAGACATGCAAGTGGTGCCCAGACCTCATACAGGTATGACACCCATACATAGAAAATAAGATTTTAAAGGAAACTGGAATCATAAATTGGTTCTGAGTACTAGTATGGCCATATAAACTGTACCTTTTTGCTTTTATCTAGTGTCTGTGACTGTTAAACTCAAGAATTGTGAGGAGAAAGACTGCCTTAGTTAGGGTTTTATTGCTGTGAAGAAACACCAGGACCACAGCAGCTCTTCTAAAGGACAATATTTCATGGGGGCTGGTTTATAGTTTCAGAGGTTTAGTCCATTGACATCATGACAAGAAGACATGGTGCTGGAGCGGTAACTCAGAGTTCTCCGTCGCAGTCTGCAGGCAGCAGGAAGAACTAGTCACACTAGGCATGGCTTGAGCATCTCAGACCTCAAAGTCCATGTCTTAGTGCCTTTTGGCCAGACTCAGACCAAGGTGGCTTTCTGTGACCTTGCTTTTTCCTCTCTTTGGGCAAGTGAGTTAGTGACAAAACATTTACATATAGAAAGAAGTAATGGGGCCATCCAGTCATAGCACCGCAACTAACAATTGGAAATACAGAGGGACACCTTCATAGCAATTTGATACAATGTCTGTGGGTGCAGGTCATCCTAACAACCCACAGAGAAGACAATCAACAAGCACACTGAGTGCAAATGAGGATGTGATTGTCCTTTGGTATGGTTGTCACAGGAGAGAACTGCCAGAGGATTCTTGGGAAGAGTATAGACTGAACGTTGCCCTCAGAATAGACCAGACTATAGAGGGATGAGCGGGGAAGCAAAGAGAGGAGACCAAGGGAGCTGAGGCCCAAGAGCGTGCACCCAAAACCTAAGTTCTATAGGAATCACAAGCTGGGGGGAGGGAAGCGAAGTTCAGGGGTTGGAGAGGTTTAAGGTGGGAGGCAGGAATGAGGCGTGCTAAGAGAAGCCAGGACTCTGAAACCGGTCTTAGCAATGCTGAGAACCTGATGGTCACGGTCAGTTTTTATATGACAGGCCCCTCGGCTAGCCATAGGTCCCAGGTTTGAGACCTAACACACACAAAACTTAACCATAGCCGTTAGCTTCCTAAATACCAAACTGTCACTTCAGAGGAACCACTACACACGCGCGCGCGCACACACACACACACACACACCCTTCTCTGCCTAGAGGCTCTTAGGAAAAATTGGAGAGCCATTCCACAAAGTGACAATAAGGCCACTTGGGCCACAAGCCTCCAGGTTTCTGGGGACAGCGTTGTGACAGAGCAAGGCAGTGAGTTCGTGGGCGTGGTGTCACAAGGGCCCTCAGGCAGTCGAGCCTTTTTTCCCAGCCACCAGTTACGCTTCCGGCACTTGGGCTGAGGAGCCGCGCTTCCGGGTGGCGCCAGCTTCCCGGGTCCTGCGGGCTTCCTGCAAGTCTAGCGCCCAGGCGGGCTCTTGAGGAATTCCTAGACTGCGGGACCTGAAGACTGGAACGGGGGGATGCGCGGGGCCTGCTGCACGCTGCCAGCGCCGGCCGCCGCCACGCTGCTCCCCAGCCCTGTCTGCACCCCGAAGCCGGCGAGCGGAGCTGCCTCCGCTGGCCACACAGCCCGCGGGCGCGCGGCCTCCAGAACTGGCCAGGAGGAGCAGCTCCGCGAGCTGCCGGGCGACAGGGAGGCCGGGAGGCAGGGCGACAGGGAGGCCGGGAGGCAGGGCGACAGGGAGGCCGGGAGGCCGGGAAGCTCGCCCTGCAGGACTTGGCCGACTGTCCCCAAATAGCTGGGCTGCACTCAGACGCGTGAACCCGCAGTCTTGGGGACGCGAGGACTGGCGTCCGCCTGGAATGCATCCAAGAAGACGACGGGGATCTGTGCGAAGACCGCCGCCTCATCTCTAAAATCACATTGCACTTTTTTGTAGAGAAGATGTGGTTTTTGTCTCTCCTCTGAGAGACAGCAACCGGATCAATTAAAAGCGCTGTAAACGTAAGCCAGGCACCGGTCCTCTTACGTACACAATTCCAAAGAGCCGGAAACACGAAGCTCACCCGTAAAAAGATTAGTTTTAGTCCTTAAGTTCTTTTCATGGAGGGAAACAGAGGGAAGATGTTTTTAATATCTATTTTTTCTTTTTCCTTATGAAGAAAAGCCAAGTGGGAAACGAGTAATGATATTATAAAGGAAAAAAAAAGAAAAAATTATGTTTTTGAGATAGTTTCACTTTGTAGCCCATGCTTGATTTGAACTCCGTGACAGAAAAATGATTTGATTTTCTTTTCCTACAGTCCTTCACCGTCACACTCATTTTGTGCAGTGCTGAGTTCGTTGTGCATGGTTGGCAAGCTTTCTGTCAACTAAGCCATCGCTAATTATTTTAATTTACCCAAATGAAAGCAGTCATAAAATAAAGCAAAAACAGACCCTTGGAAACAAGCTCTGGAGCGTATCGTTGAATTGGTGTGCACCATTTCTCGAAAGAAGCAAAGAGTAATACAGAAAATATTTTTCCCTCTCCTCTCCCCGACTCTTTCCCTTGTGCATATGCTCTATCAACTAGGAGCTACACTTCCAGCATTATAGTTCTAAATTCTAATCGTTGTACATCATTTACCTCATCAGGAGTTATATAATATCACACTGTTGTAGCACTTAAGTTTTAAAAAATAGCAATGCTGCGGTGAAACGAACTTGGAAATGCACAGGTCTCTCTTCTCATTCTAGGACATCAACTTGGGAAATTTTGTTGATTTCCATGAATCTTTTGTTGTTGTTTTTCAAGACAGGGTTTCTCTGTGTAGCCCTGGCTGTCCTGGAACTCACTCTGTTGACCAGGCTGGCCTCAAACTCAGAAATCTACCTGCCTCTGTCTCCTGAGAGCCAGGATTAAAGGCGTGGGCCACCACGCCCAGCGATTTCCGTGAAGCTTATAGAACAGGCATCGGATCTCATTACAGATGGTTATGAGCCACCATGTGGTTGCTGGGAATTGAACTTAGGACCTCTGGAAGAGCAGTCAGTGCTCTTAACTGCTGAGCCATCTTTCCAACCCCTGTTATAAATCCTAATGTAAATATCTGATATATGACCCCTGTGAGAGGACTGTTTGACCCCCTCGAAAGGGGTCGCAACCCATAGGTTGGGAACCTCTGTTTTAGACACTTTCTTCAATATAGAACCAGTAATATTTTAATTGGTACCATTTTGAGTTTCTTTGCTCTGGTCACAAATTGAACAAGAGTCATTTCCAGCAAGCAGCTTCTATCAGACTTTTTACATTTTATTATTTACATTATGGATGTTTTACCTTCATGTATGTTTGTGTACTATGTATGTGTAGAGCCTGCAGCGGCTAGAAGAGGACAACAGATCTGGAGTTACAAGTTGTTGTGAATGCAAAGTGGGTACTGGGAATCTAACCCTGGAAGAGTAGCCTGTGCTCTTACCTGCTGAGCTGTCTCTCCAGCCCTCATAGTTCTTTTTGTTAACACTGCTTCTTATAATAGTCTTACTACATAGTGCTAGTTATTACTAGCGCTATGACATAGTAGTAGTCTCGAAGCTTTCCATGTAGACCATGCTGGCTTTAAAATTGCAGTGATCCTCCTGCCTCTGCTTCTGGAGGGCTAGGATTACAATCTCAGCACATCTTTATAAAATGTCCTTTCTCTCTGTACTTCTCTGATTCCCATCCTATTAACTCTTCCAAGCGGGTAGCGTTGATGAAACCACTTACTGTGTTACAGTCAGGTGCCATATAGTTTAGTCTCATTCATAATATGGTAAGCACTTTAATAGTAGAAACTGTATTATGTCCAGTCTACTTTAGGATCTTTCTACAGATGTCTTTAAAATATTTAGGAGACTACCTTTTATCCATAAAATGGCCTATAATCGTAAAAATGTATCGTGGTAGGGGTGTAGCCTAGCACAAACACAGCCTTAGGTTGGATCCCCAATCACTGAAAACCAAACAAAAGTTACAAGCACAAGCATTTTTAAAAGATAAGCTCCATTGAGCTGCTCAGTTTGGAGTACTGGAACTTCATTCCAAATGCCCTTGACTGCCTAGCAGATTTCTCTCCAGTCGCTGTTTTCTACAGTGTGTTTGTTACATTGTTGCCCAGGTTGACTGAAGCACACTAGGCAACCCATGCTAATGTGTGATATTTTTATGAGAGGGAGAGAGAGAGAGAGAGAGAGAGAGAGAGAGAGAGAGAGAGAGAGAGAGAGAGAGATATAGTTTCCTTCAGAGCTCCTTCTCCTTGGATGGCATAGATT
>NC_034611.1:41404642-41413513 GCF_900095145.1 Mus pahari
AGAGAGAGAGAGAGAGGCCCACAGAAGTTGCAGATTCCCTGGAGATAGTAGTGTGAGGAGTTCATTTTTCACATCCCATTCAGAAACTGAGCCATGGACCATATTTGCTCTCTATCCTAGGTGAAAGGTACCCTGCTTCTGCAGTTCTGACCAAGTCACTTTGCTGTCTGCTTCTGCAGCCTCCAGTTAGCATCTCAAAGTGACACAGTGGGAGGCTAGGTAAAGCCTCCATGGGGGAGTTGCCCTCCTCTAAGTGGAAGCTTCCAGGAACAAAGAGGAGAGGGACTTGGGACTTATCCTCCGCCCTTTGTTCTCAGTACTCGTGTGACTCTCAGAACCAGTGTTCACATTGGGGGTGGGGAGAACCTCACTGCAGGTCTGCACATAAATTCAGTCATAAATTGAATAAGAGCTTATAACAGAGAATGCCTACGTGCATATGCACTAGGAGCAATTATCAGGCTTAACTTCCCCCATTTGTTACTAGCTTGCAGGGTCATGAAAAGTTTTAGCCGATAACTAAGCCATCCCTGAAGTCTTGTTTAGATAAACTCAGTCAATATCTTATCTCTTGTTCTTGCACCTGGGGTCCTGTGTTGTATATATTCTTTTCAACCTTCTGTTAATGGCTTCTGTAACCCCATTGGAATGTGCCCTAAGTATTAGAAGTCTGCTCTTATCTCAGAAGCAATTAAGCAGTCATTTTATAAAAAGAACTTGAGTGTCTCTGTGGGTTTTGCCATTTGGAAACAATGATAACCCTTGCTTGCTAGATGTTTCTGCAGAATAAACGCTCCTTGTCTTTGCATCCTCTCCGAGTCTGGGGTCTTCCTTCAGCAATTTTCAGACTCTTGACAGTGAGATGCCTGACACAGGTGTTAGGAACTCAGGTCCTCTGCAAGAGCAGGAAGCACTCTCAAGTGATGGATGATTCATCTCTCCAGCCCGTGACCTCATTTTTCAAGGCACTGCAGTCTAGTAGAGTTGAACCTTCTAGATCTGTCATTAATTTAATTAAGTATCAGGGGATTGATTAAATCCTCTGGTCCTATTTCCTAATCCCTTATTTGTATTTCATGCAGTGATATTTCCTCCAACCTAAATTGTTGGGATAGACTGAAATGTGTTTATAAAATACTGAGTACTCAATAGATACCGGTGTCATTATCCGGTGACTGTAACTCAAAGCTGTCACGCTTATAAGGTGTCCTCTAACCTGCCTTCTTAACGTTGAATTATGTTTGGACTCACACTTCCTTTTGGCTATGCATGCTTAAGTGTTCTGTATATGGTTCTAAAGTGATTTTTATGTTCTAGTTTGTCTTATGGCTCTTTGCTTAATTTTCCTGTCTTAGAATCAGTTATTATACAAGGGACTTACATACTCCTTCATAGTAAATTATGTGAAACCAGAGAAAAGTATTAGTTCACACACAAGAGCTAGCCACAGCCTGGAAATTCAGTGTAAGAAATATCAAATATAAGACTTTTCTACCAAATACTATGAAACTTGTATTTAGGGCAATGAATTTTTCGAGACAGGGTTTCTCTGTGTAGCCCTGGCTGTCCTGGAACTCACTCTGTAGACCAGGCTGGTCTTGAACTCAGAAATCCACCTGCCTCTGCCTCCCAAGTGCTGGGATTAAAGACGTGCGCCACCACACCCGGCAAGAAACCCTGTCTTAAAAACAAAAAACAAACAAACAAAAAAAACCTTTGTTCACACACAAGTCTAATTCTGTGTTCTAGGAATTTGATGGTTTAGAGAGCCCTCGTCCCTTCCTTCATGTTCTGTGTACCAGTTCTTATCAGACTAGCTAACTGAATTAAGACTGTGTGGTGAGACACTGGCCAATGGGGAAAAGCCACAGTCACCACTCGAGTTGGAGTAAAAACCAATGCATCCCTCAGTATGTTTGCTCTTCTCAGAGTAAAGTTCACCTGTCCAGACACTTCAGCGGTCTCTTTCTTTATTACCTCAAACTTATTTCTCACAGTATATAATTTGTTTTATTTTTTATTTTCTAGGCAGTCACGGGTAAGAGGTAGCCCCGAGCCTCTAAAGCAAGTTTGGACTGGAGACTTTTGAACAAGGTTGAGAATGTGAAGTTGGACCTAACCCATTTGTTACACTGCGATACAGCCATGAGATCTGGATGGCAGAGAGTGGACTCTGGTTGCTTGAAAGATAAATGTCCTTCATAAGCTCATGCATCAGAACCCCTTTTCCTCCGCTGGTGATGCTGTTTGGAGATGTTTTGGAACTTGTAGGATCCGGAACCTTGCTGAAGAGGGTTCGTCACCGAGGGCGAGCGTTGAGAACACACGCCTCTCTCCACTTTAAGTGTTCTCTCTCTCTCTGCTTCCTCTGCAGCCATAAGACAAACTGAACTCTCCCTTCTTTAAGTTGTTTCTGTCAATTGTGTTATCACGCAACACAAAGGACCTGGTACACTGGATCTGTATCAGAGTACAGTCAATAGGAACTGTCCAGTAAAGGGATGCCATTAATTCTTGTTGTAGGCATATAAAGGTACTGAATTGTTCAGAGTCGGGGATATGTCCAGGCTGGGGTCCTAAGTTGCTAGGTGCATTCTTAGGAGAGATGTGCATGTGTACAGTATGTATAGGTGAGAGGTCCTGTATTAAGCATTGTTAGAAGTGGGAATACGTGGGCTGGAGAGATGGCTCAGCAGTTAAGAGCACTGACTGCTCTTCCAGAGGTCCTGAGTTCAATTCCCAGCAACCTCATGGTGGCTCACAACATCTGTAGTGGGATCCAATGCCCTCTTCTGGTGTGTCTGAAGAGAATGACAGTGCACTCACATAAAATAAGTAAATAAATGGAGGAGGAGGAGAAGGGGGAGGAGGAGGAGAAGGAGGACAGGGAGGAGGAGGAGGAAGAGGGGGAGGAAGAGGGGGAGGAGGAGGAGAAGGAGGACAGGGAGGAGGAGGAGGAAGAGGACAGGGAGGAGGAGGAGGAGGAGGAGGAGGAGGAGGAGGAGGAGGAGGAGGAGAGGTCCATGCATGTAGACCAAGCTAAATGGATCCAGCTTGTCAAGCTACTCCCTGTGTTTGCCTGCCTCAATATGAAGCCAGATATTAGAAAAGGGATTCTTTCTTAATAAGCTATCTTTGCTTCATACTGACTTTGACTAAAATTCATTTCTGTAACATCACCAAGAACCACAGCCTTGGGCTGGTGTGATGGCTCAGTGGACTTAAAAATACTTGCTGCACAAGCCTGAGAACCGGAGCTTGATGCCCCAACTCACGGAACCCACATAAGGTGGAAGAAGCGGACTGCCTTGCCTCCACAACTCACAGTAGAACTTGTGAGTCACACACACACACACACACACACACACACACACACACACCCCATAGGCACACACTGACACATAAAATAACTTTAAAAATTAAATTCTAAGGTTCTGAAGAGCTTCCACTCAACAAAGTAAAAATAAAGTACTTTTTAAACAGAGAAGAGAATCATGCCTTTACTTAATTTTTTTCAGAAGATTTAAAAAAATTATTCATTTTAAATTATGTTACACATATGTGTACATAATTATGTATAGGTGCACGTCTGTGGGTACGCATACACGAGGACAGGTTTCTGTGGAGGTCACAGACATTGGCTCCTCTTGGAGCTGGAGTTACTTGTGAGCCTCTCAACCTGGCATGAAATCAAGTCCTCTGAATGAGCAGTACATGCTCTTAACCGCTGACCCATCTCTCTAGGCCCTAATAAAAGTTGTGCTTTTTTTGTTTTTAAGGCTGCTGTATGGGACTGCATAGAACACGCTCACTCACACACACACACAAACACACACACACACACACGCCCAGACATATCTACTGAATGCCAGTCGGCCCTCTTCAGGATCACCTCATACCTTTCCACATATCTTTATTAAATCCAGATGCCCGTTAATTTAAGAAATTGGAGCAATTGTTTTATTTTTCTGTTTCCTGTTGAAATAGTGTAATCCCGAAAATGTTTTTTTTTGAATCCTGCTTTATGAAAACATCAGGCACTTAGCTAATTAAATGTGCTACTCTTAGAGTCCTGTTTATTTTAAAAGTATCAACTTTCAGGATGTTTTGTGTACGCCTCAATAAAATTACGTAGAAAATGGCCAAATGCTCTCTCTTCATACGCTGTCCTCGAGGTCACCACTACCTCAAAATGTCTAAAATCAAAACTGATCTGAGGGTTGCAATGTGATAAGATCAAATTGACGTCATGGTAATTATACCAAGTACCATCCAATCACTGGGTAGAATTTACCACTGATCCCTGAGCTTAGGTGCATTTGGGAACATGCAATTTGTATTACGCTGTTGGTATAAAAGACAGTGGGAGACTTTATTAACTGCAGGCACTGAACAATCCGGAGACAAATTTCCCCTCAGGTCTACAATCAACTGCCCAGAACACATCTCTCTAAAGGTCCAGAGGTAGGTAATATGATGAGATCATTTCATTTGGGGGGGGTGTATTTAAAGATTAAAATATTTGTGACCACAGGAAGGAATTTTCTGCATAAATGTTGGTAGGAAAATAATTAGGCATTGATTAATTTTCTTTATGGTCCTCATGATTGAGTTGGGGGGCGGTCTGTAGAACCGCAGTAGGCAATCATAAGCTAAGATGCTGTCTGGCAGAAGCCAGGATACAAATATCTCCTGCTGAGCTGCTGAAGAGCCTGTCAAAAATCTAAAATATTTTCTCAAGAACCATTGCATGTCATCTGAAGGGCCTTCATTTTGAGTATCTTTCAGAGACCAGACAGAGGGCAAGTAGACATTATATAAGTAGCTGAAATTATTTTATTATCAGTTCTAGATGAAGTATATCTGAATTTTCAAGTTGGCTGTCAATAAAACAGCTCGCTTGTTCAGTGACATGGCCACGTGTTCTAATACATTTTGAATAAATAATTTAGTATCTTTAATTATACCACTAGGAACCTGAGCACTATTTCTATTTTCTTTTTCATAAAATTCTATAAAAATAATAGAATGTGCCAACCACTGCTGCTGATAATAAGACACTTTCCAAGTCTGAGTGGATGGTTCTAATGAACTTTTGGAAACTTCTTTTCCACTACTTTATAACTGGCATATTGTATGAGCACTGTGCATTCTCAAATCCAGCCAACCTCAAATTAAAATAAAAATGAAAAATTGTCAATTCAATTATTCCTTGAGCAATAACACAGAACAGGTACTTACATAACATGCACATTCTTTCAAATGTTCTCAGTAATCTTTTAAAGTGCAAAGGGGGAGGTGTATAGGTTGTATGCAAATATATTACAGAAGGCACTTGAACACCCAAGGATTTGCTATTGGAGGGGGCCTTTGAAACCATCCTCTCCCAGATACTGAGGAACAATTGTAGTTATATTTGTGTTAGCATTAGTTGAACTAGTGATTGGTTGGTAGACTGGAAATAGAAAATAAAAGGAGTGCTTTTTTTCTTCTTTCTCAATATTACCGAACGGAATTCGGGTACCAATGAAGAGAGACAGACCTAGTACACAGTGAGAGTTACTCGGGCATGGAAAACAGCCATTGCATTTCAATAGGACTTTTAGCTTCCAAAGGACTATATATTTTTTTCTATTCAAAAGTAGGCTAGTTTACATCAAAAGAGGAATTTGGTTTTGGACCCAAGTTCATTAAAATTGCCCATAGCGGCGTGGAACTTGTTACAAAGCTGAAGGCCGCCTTGAAGTTCCTAATAATCTTTTCTCTAACTCCCAAGTGCTAAGATTACAGGTAGAAGAGACATCTTTTAATTTTCTGAAGATTTCCCTAAAACTTGAGGGGCCGGAGAAATAGCACAGCAGTGAAGCTCGCTTACTGCTCCTGCAAAGATCCGGGTTTGGTTAGCAGCACCCGCTTTAGGTGGCCCTCTCCAGGAACTCTGACACCACCTCCTGGACTTCCAGGGCACCTGCATGTATGTGATGCACAAAGGGATGAGGAGGAACACATACGAGTGAAATAAAAAAAAAAAAATCGTTAAAAGGTACTTCTTGATACAGCGCTGGATGTGGTTGCGCACAATTACCATTGCAGCACTTGGTGGCTGATAGAGCGCTGGATGTGGTTGTGCACAATTACCATTGCAGCACTTGGTGGCAGTGAAAGAAGTATGCATTTGAGGTCAGGCAAGCCCAGGTTACATAGCAAGACCTTGTCTCCAAAGTAAAGAACTAAGACAAAACAAATGAACCATTACTTTGGAGCCAGGAAGATAACTCAGCAGACAGGAGTGATTGCCACCATGCCAGACAGCCTGAGCTCTCAGAGGTTTTTCTTTAATCTCCTTACTTACACTGGGTCCTATAATCATACTCTACCCCACCAATAAATAAATGAAATTATTTTCTTTAAGCAAGAAAATCTCATTCTTTAGCCCAGGAGGCTCTCCTTGAATTTCACCTTAGCCTGCTTATATTATAGATGGCAAAATCAACTAATTTAACATTCAATTATCCAAAATATCAGCCATTCAAACAGATTCACTATTACTGTTGTTGTTGTTGTTGATGATGATGGTGTTGGTGGTGGTGGTGGTGGTGGTGGTGTGTGTGTGTGTGTGTGTGTGTGTGTGTGTGTGTCGGGCATGTGCATGACAAGGGTACATTGGAAGTCAGAGAACAGTCTTGTGAAATCAGTTTTCTCCTTCTAATTCTGTGTAGGTTTTAGGGATGGAACTCAGGATGTCAGGATTTAGCCACAAGTTCCCTTATTCACTGAGCTATATGGCTGTCCCTTGGACTATTTATTTATTTATTTATTTATTTATTTATTTATTTATTTATTTGGTTTTTCCGAGACGGGGTTTCTCTGTGTAGCCCTGGCTGTCCTGGAACTCACTCTGTAGACCAGGTTGGCCTCGAACTCAGAAATCCACCTGCCTCTGCCTCCCGAGTGCTGGGATTAAAGGCGTGCGCCATCAGTTTTAGCTTTTAACCTTTTATTAGTTATGTATTTCTTTGTGTGTGGGCACACATACCCCACAGTGCGAGAGTGAGGGTCAGAGCAAAACCTTGGGCCCTGGCTGTTCATTGCTATCTATGCCAAGCTAGTTGAGTTTGCCTATGAGTTCCCTGTCTCTGCTTCCTATCTCCAACAGGGGACTGAATAATCCACAGCACAGTCCCCTTCCTCCTACTAGTGAAAATCTTGCAAACTAAATGTATCTTTACAGTTTAGTACTTCTCACACCCCAATACTGGGGATTGAACTCAGGACTTTATCAACGTTCGGGCCAGCATGAACTGCGGTCTTAGCCTTTGGCGCTTCCCACCACTGCCTCCTCACTCTGTAAGCTCTCTACCAGGTAGCTATAGGTAGCTAAATTCTGGAGACTGAACCCAGGACCTCCTGCACGTTAGGTAAACGCTTTATCCCTGAACTATACCCCTAACTCTCCTTAGTACTTTAAATGAGAGGCTTCTTGATTCAAAAGGTGGCATTACATCAGCTAAAAAAAAAAAAATGTAATGCATAAATGTAAGAAGTTATTAGAGAGCTTCTTATATTTCTTTAATGTTGTCCCCATAGAAAATTTCTGGACTTTAAAAGAATTTGGTGTTAATTGGATGTGGAGGGGAAGCCTCCTAAGAGCTGGCAGTGGATGTCTCTACCACCGAGCCATATCTGCAGCTGTCTCTATTGTTCATTTTGAGACAGAAATTCACTAAGTTCTAAGCGTGCCTTGAACTGCAGAACCTTCTACTTCAGCCTCCTGAAGAGCTGGAGTTAAACAGTCGCATCATTAGGTTCTCTATTTTCTGTTTTTTTGGGATGCTTTAGTCTCCTGAGAGAAATTACTATTATCTACAGTTTTATTCCTAACAGATGTTTTTTTAAAGATAGTCTCACACTGTGGCTCTGTAGCCTGGATCTGCCTCCCTCTGCTTCTTGAGTGCTAGGATTACTTAATAGAATTCTAAATAATGTTGATATTTAAAGTCTATATAGGGCTGGTGAGATGGCTCAGTGGGTAAGAGCACCCGACTGCTCTTCTAAAGGTCCAGAGTTCAAATCCCAGCAACCACATGATGGCTCATAACCATCCATAACAAGATCTGATGCCCTCTTCTGGAGTGTCTGAAGACAGCTATAGTGTACTTACATATAATAAATAAAATAAATCTTTAAAGTCTATATAATAGGATGTATCCTGCCTACGTACAACATACATACCACCCACACATTAGTGTATTATCCAGGAAAACCCATACTGCGGAGTCAGAAGTTTTCAGAGAGCTTTGACTGAAGAGAAAAGAGCCACTCTAGATGTAAATCCCACCATCTCCTCTTTAGGCTGAACATAACAGGGAAAATGGTCAAATCCAGGTGAACCCTGGGGGTCCCTCTTCCTCTGCTTCCTGGTGGGCACCAGTGACCATCACACACTCCCCACTGTGCCTTCCTTGGGATGGTGGACTACATCCTTTAACCTGGGGCCAGAATAAACCCTTTAATTAATTTCTATCTGGTATTCAATTATAGCAATGAGAAAAGAAACTAATGTGGGTCTGAGTATATACTTTTTAATGAATTTATCTGAAAAAAGTTTGATGTGTTTATTAAAAGACAAAGGAGAGGAGTATGTTTTGGTGGAGGTGTGGTACAGTATGGAGGAAGGGGTGCCTCAGTGGGCCCATGCTGAGGCATCCCTTCCCCTTGAGGGACCAGCCATACTATGATATAGTATAGAATAAAGTTTTTTCAAGGCATGGGGAGGGGGGAGAGAGAGAGAGAGAGAGAGAGAGAGAGAGAGAGAGAGAGAGAGAGAGAGAGAGAGAGAGAGAAGAAAGAGGGAAGAGGAGAGAAGAGAAG
>NC_034611.1:41413518-41422806 GCF_900095145.1 Mus pahari
AAGAGAAGAGAAGAGAAGAGAAGAGAAGAGAAGAGAAGAGAAGAGAAGAGAAGAGAAGAGAAGAGAAGAGAAGAGAAGAGAAGAGAAGAGAAGAGAAGGCGAGTAGAGAATTAGAGACTGGCCATGAGCACATGGAGGTGGGGGAAAGGAACAGGGTGTGGGGGGAGAGAGGGGAGAAGGGAAGAAGGGGCAAGGGGACAGAGCGGGAGCAGGCAGGCAAGAGCAAGAACAATAGTAAGGGAGCATGGAGGGGGCAAGCAGCTCCATTATAGTGAGTCAGGCATACCTGGCTGTTGCCAGGTAACTGTGGGTCTGGGCTTAGACAAAATGCTAACACATTTTACTGAACTTTTTTTTTTTGAAAGATTTATTTATTTATTATATGTAATTACACTGTAGTTGACTTCAGACACTCCAGAAGATGGCCTCAGATCTTATTACGGATGGTTGTGAGCCACCATATGGTTGCTGGGATTTGAACTCGGGACCTTTGGAAGAGCAGTCGGGTGCTCTTACCCGCTGAGCCATCTCACCAGCCCTTACTGAACATTTTTTAAGTTGTTATTCAGGGGTTATTTTCTTTTATATTGTGAATAACCCCTTTATAAAATTGCAAGACAATTTAATTAAAATAGTTTTTGTGTCCATGGTGGGTGTAAGTGGGCACATGTGTTATGGCATGCGAATGGAGGTTGGAGGGTAACTTTGTGGGGTTGATTCTTTTCCAGCTTTAGGTAAATTCTAGCCATCAGACTTGCGTGGCACGTGACTTTATCTACTTAAACTGTCTTGCTGGCTTCTGTTAGCAAGTTTTGTTTTTGTTTTTGTTTGTTTGTTTGTTTTGTATTTCGAGACAGGATTTCTCTGTGTAACAGCCCTGGCTGACCTGGAACTCTCGCTTTGTAGAGCAGACAGGCCTGGAACTCACATCCTGCCTTTGCCTCCTGAGTGCCAGGACAGGAGCTCCCACCACGCCCGGCAGCAGATTTTGATTGATATTATTATTATTATTACTATTCTAAAGTTCAACTGGGCACCGTTTTACTGAGTGGGCGGAGGGGAGGGGCATAGCTTGTGGCGCACACTTTTAATCCCAGCACTCAGGAGGCAGAGGCAGGTGAATTTCTGAGTTCGAGGCCAACCTGGTCTATAAAGTGAGTTCCAGGACAGCCAGGGCTACACAGAGCAAAAAAAAACAAACAAACAAACAAAAAAAAAACAAAACAAAACAGACAGACAGACAGACAATAAAAGTTTTCACACAAATGGAACAATAATGTGTGTACTGCTAGCTGGCTGGCTGAGACCGGAGAATACAGTGGAAGGAATAGTTTCTTATGGCTTTGGCACTGAATGCAGCCTTCATTTTGGAATGGGATGCTTGAACTCTAAAATGGATGGACTGAGAAGCGAAAGTGGCCTTAGGGACCAAGTTGAAGCAATAGTTATCTTCTTAAATGTATGGTGTTTCTTTTACTTATTATTTATGTTTCATTTAATTTAGACATAGTCTTATTATATGGTCTTGGTTAGCTTGGAACTTGATAGATAGACCAGGCTGAACTCAGACTCAAAGATTCTCCTGCTCTTGCCTCCTGAGTGCTGGGATTAATGGTGTGTGTCGCTATATTCAGGATTTACACGTCTTTGATGTGGTAAGTAGCAGGTCGTAAGGGTATGCTGACATAAAGATCAGTTTGGGATTTTATAAGCAGCGCCTGTGGTTCTTGCAGAGTATTCCTTCAGAATACCAAAATAGATTAAGATTTTAAGCCTAAGTTTAAATTTAGATTGATCATAGTTTAACAGCACAGTTGTTCATTGTTGCATAGTATAAATTGCAACTGGATGCAATTATTATGTTTTTTTTTCTCCAGTTCTTAAGTTTTTCTTCCAAGTTGTGAAATAGAAAAATGCCTGTGATCCCAGAAACCAGGAGGTGGCAATAGGAGAATTCCCAGGAATTCAAGCCTATTCTGGACGATGTAGTGAGTTCCAGATCAGGCGATGCTACAGAGTGAGCCCTCATAAAGTGTTAGCGATTAGGGAAATGTAAATTAAAGTGATTGTTGTGAGATTTTCTCTTATACCAGGCAGAATGGCTAAGATCCTAAGATCAAGAAAACAACTGACAACAAGGTTGCCACGAATGTGGGGAAAAGGGAAATCCCCACTTGCTGTTGGAGGGGATGGCAAACAGATCCGGTCACCAGGGAAATCAATATGGGGAATTCTTAAAAAAAATTAAAAGCAAATGTATCATATGACCCGGCTCTACTATGTCTTGGTACATACCCAAAGGACTCAGCATCCTCCTCCAAAGATGATCTGCTTAGCCATTTTCATTGCTACCTCATTCATCATGGTCAAGAAATGGAAACTACCTAAACGTCCTCTAGTTGACGAATGAGCAATGGGGACATAATGGACTCCTATTCAGTTTTAAAGAGAAATGAAATAATAAAGTTAGACAGTAAATGGATGGAACTAGAATCTATTATCTTATTGCATGAGATAGCACAGACCCAGAAACTATTCTCTTAGCTGATAAAGCTAAGCTCTGGGTCTTTAGATAGATAACTTGGAGTGATTGCAACACTAGGAAGGTACAAAGGGACCATGGTGGGGCATAGGGGAGGACAGGAGAAAGGGGAACAGCAGCACACAGTTGCTATGAAGGGGAAATGGGGGAAATGGAAGGGAAGGAGGGGCAGCACAGAGGGAGTGGAAAGGATGAAGGATGTTTGGGAAAGCTATAGGAATTATTTTATGGCTACATAAAACCATATACAGTCTATATCTATCTATCTATCTATCCACCTGTCTACATATGTTGTATGTATGTATATATGAGTGTATGCATATAATGTAAGACCACTGACACTTAGTCAATGGTACTTACTTCGAGATGACCCAAGTGAGACTCTAAGATACAGATATGTACAAAAGCAAGAGGCTTATTTTCTGCATCGGAGTCGACCTTCAATTAGTCTCTCAAGGCAAGTTAATAAGGAGGCGACCTCGAATGGCTATTACAAGCAGTTTTTACACTATTTAGGGACACAGGTTGCATCAGCAAGGTCACAGTGCAAACTTATTGACTAAGCATATTGACTTTTAAATCTATTAGCTAGCAAGCAGGACATGCATTTGAAGTCTACCTGGGGCTTTCCAGAGGGTCAGGTGATGGTCAGTACATTCTGAGAATTTTTTACCCAAGAGTGTTCTCTTGGTTGAACCTAGCCTTGACCCCAGGCGAGAGGGGGAAGCTGTAAGGAGGGTGTGGGACTTAGAGAAAGCCCTTAGTGTCCCTCAGTATTTAGCTATCTAGTTTACTGTTATGCTAATTGGGTGACAGTGTTCTTCCTTAAACCACAGAATAACAAAAACTCAAGTTTACATATGTCTATCTATCCATCTGTCTGCATATGTTTTATATGTATATAGTATATATACTATATATATAGTTTTATATGTATATAGTATATATACTATATATATAGTTTTATATGTATATAGTATATATACTATATATATATATATAGTTTTATATGTATATAGTATAGGGTGTGGAATAAGCGGTAGTCAGAAAATCAATGTGCTTAGCCATAAATTTCATAATCAAGCTAATAGCAACCCCAGTGTTTGAGGGCTAGGGGTGTGACTCAATTGACAGAATGCTTGCCTAGCTCTGGTCACTGCATAAACCAGGCAAAAGGCACGCAGCTGCCTGTTTAATCTCGGCCCTCCCCTGGTGGAAGCTGGAGTGTCAGAAGTTCAGAGACTACACGATTTTGCCAGTTTCAGGCCAGCAAGAACAAATAGACAAACAAAACAAAACACCCCACGACCTAATGTCTATGTAAGAGGCAAGATGTCTGCCTTACAACTGAATCCTTTTAAAACAAACAACAGCGTCGACACACCTGGTCATTTTACTGTTGTGTTCTGACTGAACTATATTTTTCTAAGTATAGTTATCTAAAATGAACATCCAGCCTGGAGGTTGGCTCAAGCAGAACTGCAGCAAGAAGGAAGCTGGAGCTGAGAGTCTCCCGGTCTAGTCCAGCCTGGGCTACATTGTAACACCCGTTCTCAAAAAACATAATTCCTATTGTATCCAGTGGCCTTTCCAGGAAATGTATATAATGAAGCCAGATGTGATTCTAGTCCTGGGGGGTGAAGGGAGGGGGACACTAAATAGAAAATGTTCTCTGAATACTGTGTTACTCCAGGGAAATGCTTTGTAATGCATGCTTTTAAATCATTACATAGGATGAACAAGCACAAGGCAAACTTACAGAAAACAGCATCAATACTGCATATTAAGAAGGCAGAATCTTCTAATGTTTGCATGCACATGAGACCGGGGGAGCACACTATAAGGCTAAGGATTTCCCCTATTGTATTGAACAGTGAAAAAGAGTTGAAGAAACAGGCTAGAGAGATGGCTCAGCGGTTAAGAGCACAGACTGCTCTTCCAGAGGTTCTGAGTTCAATTCCCAGAAACTACATGGTGGCTCATAACCCCTCCCCCCCCAATGAGTTCTCATGCCCTCTTCTGGTGTGTCTGAAGAGAGCCTTTAATCCCAGCACTTGGGAGGCAGAGGCAGGCGGATTTCTGAGTTCAAGGCCAGCCTGGTCTACAGAGTGAGTTCCAGGAGAGCCAGGGCTACACAGAGATCTACTTACTGATTGTGAAGCTCAGGAAATCAGCTAGACCAATTTCATTCTCTCTCCTGACATCTAATTCCAATTCCCTCATCTTTTTGTTTGTTTTGTTTTGTTTTTATGTACTCGCATACATAAAATAAATAAATAAATCTTTTAGAAAAATTTTAAGAATCACTGGATCTTCTGGCGAAGTCAGAAATCTTGTTAAGAAAGAAAATCTTGAAGAGCTGTGTTGCTCTCCAGAGATTTCCAATTATCTCAGCTCTGGCTAGAGAAAGTTTCTAAAGCAGAACAGCTATTGCTTTCTGCTAGCTCATCTCTGGCTGACCACAGCCCAGTTTTTTATTTACATAACAATCTAGTTATTTATCCAGGTTTCCTTTCAGTTATCTTGTGAACCAGCAGCCCTGGAGTCCAGTCCCTTGCTCTCCAGAGATAGCAAACATACATTTTTTTTTTCTTTCTTAACCTTGCAAAAGAATTCAGAGACCTGACTGCCTTTGCTAATAAACTAGTTGGGTGGGACCCTGCCCTGAAATTACCATTTCAACCATACCTGGTTTAACCTGGCTGTGCCCTAGGCTGAATTTGAACTCAGGAATCTACCTGCCTTTGTATTTTTCTAACAAGATGGATCATGGTGTAGCTGCCTTTGTTCCTTTAGATTCATGCAATCCCTCATAATTCATATTGCATCCTTATATTATGTATAGTTGAGAAATTCTATATTTTGATTTCACGTATCTAGAGCTCTCTCCCATAGCCTTAAGGACAGTCTTGAAGTTTCCAGGATTTACTGCTTTGCTGAGACATTAGCCACACCTTCCATTCCTGGCCTCACGCCGTTTCTAATTCTCATGGAGTCATTAATGTTAACCGGGAGAGCTGTCCTTGGTGGAATGTGAAAATATGTGCATTTTTATACAAACAAGCCTTAAGCCCACAGCAGCCACCATCTCTTGTGGGGGCTCACATAGGGCCCTGCCCCTGTCAGTATGTCCCCACCAGGGCCACACCAGGCTTGGCATCTCCTGGACGTTCACACTGAGGGACCTGTTCCAGGGGCAGGAGCCCTGTCACTCTGTCCCCACCAGGGCCACACCTGGCTTGGCAAGATCCCATTACAGATGGTTGTGAGCCACCATGTGGTTACTGGGATTTGCACTCACGACCTCTGGAAGAGCAGTCAGTGCTCTTAACCACTGAGCCATCTCTCTGAGCAACAATGTTAAACTTACTGGTTGATGTTGCTAGGGATACAGCTCAGCAGTTACTTAGCATGCCCCAAGTCAGCACTATCATACTAAAACAGCTGGCTTGGGTTATGACTGGTAAGCTAAGATTACACTGTTGTTATTACTTTTTTTTCCATGTGCAGCTTGCAGAAGAGTATGGATTACTACAGAAAATATGCAGCTGTCATTCTGGTCATGCTGTCCATGTTCCTGCATATTCTTCATTCTCTTCCTGATGGAGACTTTATTATTCAGGGTATGTGACTAAGCTCGGGCTTGCAATGAAAAGGGAAACAAGTTTCTAGATGCACATCAAAAATGATTAGTTCATTTCTACTGTCTTTCACATGTGATAGTCACTTCTGGATACACATCTTAAACACACGTAGCCTGTGAGCACAAAATTAAAGTAGGTTCAGAAAATAGGCACTGAAAATGTTATATTCCACATTCGCTTTAATAACATCCTAAGCATGTTCAACTGAAGTTCCACATCCAAGGTTGACAAGGAGAGAAGTCATGCCTACTCGTTTCAGTTGTCTTTTCACATTGCTTCCAGATTTCAGAAAAATTTATCATTGCTTTCACAGATAAATTTTCGTATCAGGATAACAAGTGAGGAAAATAAAAATCTGTTTCATGTATTAAATCTGTTTTCCTTCACTGCTTGGAATTGTGAAGGAATAGTTATTTGTTAAGGTTTTTCTTTTGCAAACTGTAATGTTTGTATCTCAGATTCTAACCACAGAAAATGCCTTTTTGAATTATCAGGCTATCTAGACTCGCAAGCTTTTTAAAATCGAATGAAGGGTTTCTGTCAATATTTGGAGTTTTTATGGGGAGAACAATAGCAGGCTCACCTCCAGAAAATGCTTCTTTTCAAATGAATGTGTTCCCTCTAAGCATGCCAGTAGCATTGGGATTATCTGTCCTTGGAGAAGGAGAAACCGCTGTAACGAACTCCCCACATAGCTATGCAAAAAAGCAGTTTCTCTGTGAACATAGCTACAATAATTATAAAGAGATTCTATATGTGAAGATTAATATATAGGCAAAAATATTTATTTCCTTTTTTATTACCTGTGCAAAAAAGCATCTGTCATGTCCTACCTAGGAAAGACCTTGTTTGTCCTTGAATCCTTTCTGGTTGAATTTTCTTTCTCTTTTTCTGGCTAGGTTGCCCAGAATGTAAACTAAAGGAAAATAAATACTTCTCTAAGCTAGGAGCCCCCATCTATCAGTGTATGGGCTGTTGCTTCTCCAGGGCATACCCCACTCCCGCACGGTCCAAGAAGACAATGCTGGTTCCAAAGAATATTACCTCGGAGGCCACATGCTGTGTGGCCAAAGCATTTACTAAGGTAAGAGCTACCTGACACTCCATCCAGAGGCAGTGTGTACTCAGGGCAAGCTGTCCAGTGACCAGTATTTGTTGCTCCTTTGTTCAGGCGACACCTGCTTTTATCCTCTTTAATTGAAAGAATAGGCCACATGAAAAGTGTTGATGACACGGAAGTAAGCAGAACAGTAGTTGTCACAGTCTAAAAGTCCAGTGGGCTCACATAAAAGGAGGTTAGAAAATGATAGCAAGGGCCTGGAGAGCTGGCTCAGAGGTTAAGAGCACTCGCTGTTCTTCCAGAGGTCCTGAGTTCAGTTCCCAGCCATCACATGATGGCTTACAACCACTTGTAAGGGGATCTGATGCCCTCTTCTGGCATGCAGGTGTATGTGCAGCAGAGCGCTTATTCATTTAATAAAATTTTAAAAAGAGAAGGACAGTGGGTGCGCACGCCTTTAATCCCCAGCACTTGGGAGGCAGAGGCAGGCGGATGTCCGAGTTCCAGGCCAGCCTGGTCTACAGAGTGAGTTCCAGGACAGCCAGGGTACACGGAGAAACCCTGTCTCGAAAAACCTAAAAAGAAAAGAAAAAGTTAGCTGGGCATGGTGGTGCACGCCTTTAATCCCAGCACTAGGGAGGCAGAGGCAGGCGGATTTCTGAGTTCGAGCCTGGACTACAAAGTGAGTTCCAGGACAGCCAGGGCTATACAGAGAAACCCTGTCTCGAAAAACAAACAAACAAAAAAAAAAAAAAAAGAAAAAAAAGAAAAAGAAAGAAAGAAAGAAAGAAAAGAAAGTTTTCAAGGTCTACGAAGGCATTGACAGTTTGCCACAATGTATTCTATAGATTCTAGAGAACTAGAAGAAAAGGATTCAAAATTGATAGCGCCAAGAAATTATAAATTTTGTCAGAGGAATGAGAACATTACTACCCTGGTTTGATTGTAATACTTTGTACGTAGGTATCAAACTATTAAACCAGGCTCCTTATCTATTGGCATTAATATATTCTAAATAGAAAGCATCTGGGTGTGGTGGTGCATCCCTGTAATCTCATCATTCAGAGAGCAGAGGTAGGAAGATCTTACATGTCCTAAGCCTGTGACTGGCGCTGGTGAGATGGATGGGGGTCAAGACATTTGCCTAATCTGAGTAGGATCCCCAGGGTCTAGAGAACTGAAGGAGAGAACAATTCTTTTTCTTTTTTTACAAAGTGAGTACTTTGTAGACCAGGCTGGCCTTGAACTCAGAAATCCGCCTGCCTCTGCCTCCCGCGTGCTGGGATTAAAGGCGTGCGCCACCACGCCCAGTGAGAACAATTCTTTCAAATTGTCCTCTGACACCCTGTTAGGGCTTGTATGTGTTTGGCCCAGGGAGTGGCAGTATTTGGAGGCGTGACCTTGTGGGAATAGGTGTGTTATCGTGGGTGTGGGCTCTAAGACCCTACTCCTAGCCTCCTGGAAGCCAGTCTTCCACTAGCAGCCTTCAGATGAAGATGTTGAACTCTCAGCTCCTCCTGCCTGCACCATGCCTGCCTCAATGCTGCCATGCTCCTGCCTTGATGATAATGGACTGAACCTCTGAACCTGTAATCCAACCCCAATTAAATGTTATCCTTATAAGAGTAGCCTTGGTCATGGTGTCTGTTCACAGCAGTAAAACCCTAACTGCTGGATAAGACATAGCCTATCCCACCCTCACCCCCTACCCCCATACATACTCTAAAAGTGGGAGAGAAAAAGCCTACCTGGTTTTTACAGTGAGTTCTACGTTAGCTAGATTAGAATAATATTATCATTTCTCAAAACAAACAAACAAACAAACAAACAAAACAAAGTCAACAACAACAAAAGTAAAAATTACAAAACAAAACAAACAAAAATGCAAATAACCCCGGGGAACACGTGAGAGTTTCTGAGCTTTGATTCTTAAGAGGTGTGTGTGTGTGTGTGTGTGTGTGTGTGTGTGTTATTCACTAATAGTTTTTTTAAGGGTAGAGGATATAGTTCAATGGCAATGGTTGAGTGCTTCCCTAAGAAAT
>NC_034611.1:41422912-41432675 GCF_900095145.1 Mus pahari
TTATCTAACACACCCACATACACACAGACACACAAAAATAAAAAAAAAAATAAAAAAATAAAAATTGGGCGGGGGGGGGGAGAGAGAGAGAGAGAGAACAGAGCCAAATAAAAAACAGTTTTTTTTTTTAAAAAGCATAGCTTATTTTGCAGTGGGAATTTCACTGTCTTTCTCCTGAAAGTGAACATGGAAAATACCAAACTATTATTAAGTGACACTGGCTGCTATTTTACTTGACATTTTGCAATTATGACTGTCTACCTACCTACCTGTTCTTTGTGCATTTGGTTTTTTCCCCTTTAGGCCACAGTAATGGGAAATGCCAGAGTGGAGAACCACACTGAGTGCCACTGTAGCACTTGCTACTACCACAAGTCGTAGCTGCTGGGCGCACAAAGGGCTGTGCTGACGGCTGCGGAGCCCAGCCTTTGGATGGCGCTCTGTGTCACCACCTCCTCCCTACCAGACTTCTGACGCGCTTCAGTTACACACTGCCCCGTTACGGTCACGTCCCTTCAGTACAATCCGCAGTCTCTTCTCACTAGGGAAATATGTAGTATTTACCACGGTACCATCAGAAATAAAGCCTTTTAGATCATCAGTCCCAGATGCGCCGCCTTCTTTGAAAGTGAAGCTGTTCGCTTTTGACAAGGTTGATGGTCTCAGAGGTTGAATTGGGGACCTCATGCACTCAGGGGTCTGACGCTGGAGAGTCTGGCTTCCATCTTGACTTCTGCAAGCAAGCTGTCCATTCTGACAGTGGGCTATTTAGCAGACAGTTCACTGGGATGGGAAAAAGTGGTATGGAAGTTCTGTTTTTACTCATTTTTCATATCTCCTTTACATCTCTATTCTAATCCATTGCATCAAGATACAGATATACTATTATGACAACACATGCATATAAACTATAGGTATATATACCACAAATATATCATGTATTGTAGATATTTGAGTTGAAATGTTTTCACTGGTGAAAATATACAATCAAGAAACAAAAAGTAGGGCTGGAGAGATGGCTCAACGGTTAAGAGCACTGACTGTTCTTCCGAGGGTGCTGAGTTCAAATCCCAGCATGGGAGAATGGTGGCCCACAACTATCCGTAATGAGATCTGATGCCCTCTTCTGGGGGATCTGAAGACAGCTGCAGTGTACCTACATATAATCAATCAATCAATCAATCAATCAATCTTTGGGCCAGAGCGGGCAGGGCTGGAGAAAGAAGAAAAACTGTCTGAAGACAGCTAGCTACTTACATAAAATTTTTTTTTTAAATAAAAGAAAGAAACAAGCTGGGCATGGTGGCGCACGCCTTTAATCCCAGCACTCGGGAGGCAGAGGCAGGTGGATTTCTGAGTTCGAGGCCAACCTGGTCTACAGAGTGAGTTCCAGGACAGCCAGGGCTATACAGAGAAACCCTGTCTCGGAAAAAAAAAAAGAAGAAGAAGAAACAAAAAGTAAAGTATACTTCTCCAGGGATTGGGAAAGGCAAAGTCTCTCTAAGCCCGAAATTTCTACTTGGTTTATACCTTCCCAAAAGAAAGTCTCTGCTAGTCGGGGCGGTATAGTTGGGAACAGGCATCATTGTGCTCAGCGACAATTAGACATTGCTCTAAAATTCCAGAAGAGCAGATTTTTACATTACGTGATCAGGCAGTTCTGGGCGTGCATGAATACATGACAAGAGCAAGCCATCAGAGGGCACCCTGTGTAGGGTAGGAGCGATATCAAGGCACTTTCACTCAGTTCTGGTAAAGTGCTTGAGACCAAGGACGTTGCTCTGGAGAGGCGCATGCGCAGAGTCTTGAGTTCAACCCTCAATACCACAAAAGCAAGCAAGCAGACTAACGCAGCGCTTCAGAGTACTGTCAGGGGTCGCAGTCACATTTCCTGAGCTTTTATATCTACTACTGTGAACCTTACTTTGAGGACAGCAAGATATTCATAAAGTCCTATTACTAATGATTAAAATTGAAGCGATTGCTGAATTCTGTCCCTAAAAGAACCTGAAAATTTAAAACACAAATGAAAAGCTTCTTTAAAAAAAAAAAAAGCCATAACCACTACAGATAACGTTTTCAAAAGTTGATACCAAGCTGCTCATGGTGGAATATGCATCTAGTCTCAGTACGCGTGACACTTGGTGGGTGGGGGCACAGGAGTTCAAGGTTAGCTTGGACCACATGAGATCCTGCCTCAAAAGCAAGACAAGCGGGCAGTGGTGGTGCACGCCTTTAATTCTTGAACTTGGGAGGCAGAGGCAGGCAGAGTTCGAGGCCAGACTGGTCTACAGAGTGAGTTCCAGGCCAGCCAGGGCTACACAGAGAAGTACTGTCTCGAAAAAAAACCAAAAACAATACAAATAAAAATAAAAAGATAAATAAAATGTTTAAGACACATCAAAGTACACATGAAGATGGGTCATTGTTTTGTTTTGGTATTGTAAGGGTATGAAAATCACTGAAGGAAGACCCCAGACTCAGATAGTATGCAAAAATAAAGAGCACTTATTCTTCAGAAAAATCTAGCATGCAGCGGGCAACCATTCCCTAGACCCCAGACAAAGGTACAGCGGCTTTGTTATAGGGAAGAACACTGTGGGGGAGATCTCTAGGAGGATTAGGTAATCTAAAATCTCATTGATGGGTGCTGGGGTTGTCACAGGTGGGTTGGTGGCCCGCATTCCTATGCCATGTGATAAAATAGGGCTGCCCTTAGAAGATGGCCTATTCTGAGATAAGTTATTTCCCCGTTCTTGTGGTTGTCCCCAGACTGTTCTTTGGGAGGGGGCTTTTGTTCTGGATTTTATGGTCTGTCCCTGGAGCTGTTGCCTTATAACCCCCCCCCTTTTTTTTCTTTTCTTTCTTTCTTTCTTTTTTTTCTTTTTTGGTTTTTCGAGACAGGGTTTCTCTGTATAGCCCTGGCTGTCCTGGAACTCACTCTGTAGACCAGGCTGGCCTCGAACTCAGAAATCCGCCTGCCTCTGCCTCCTGAGTGCTGGGATTAAAGGCGTGCGCCAGCACGCCCGACCATACAGTTTTTAAAATGGGGCACATATCTAAACAGAGAATTATCGTTAGAAGACTCTCAAAGGGCCGAGGAATACTTAAATGTTCAACAAGGGCTGGAGAGATGGCTCAGTAGTTAAGAGCACTGGCTGCTCTTCCAGGGGATTTGGGTTTAGTTCCTGCCGTGCAAGGACCGATTGCCGCTCTCTGTAACTCCCGTTCTTGGGAATCCAACATACAAACATATATTTAGGCAAAACACTAAGGCACATGAAATAAAAATAAATAATTAAAAAAACTGTTCAACATCCTTAGCCATCAGGAAAAAGTAAATCAAAGCTACTTTAAGATTCCATCTTTTATTTGTCAGAATGGCCAGGATCCAGCTATACTGCTCTTGGGCATGTAACCAAAGGGTGCTGTCCCAAGGGCACTTGCTCAACCATGTTCATTGCTCCTCTCTTCGTGACAGTGAGAAACTGGAAACAGCCTAGTCCCTCAACTGAAGAGTAGATAGTGAAAATGTGGCACATTGACACAGTGGAGTCTTACTCAGCTATTTTTTTAAAAAATGACATGAAATTTGTAGACCAGTGGGTGGAACTAGAAAAGAATCATCCTGACTGAGGTAACCGAGGCCCAGAGAGATAAAGTATGGCATATATTTACTTATATGTGGGTATTAGCTGCTAAGTAAATGATAACCAAGCTACAGTTCACAGGCTCAGAGAGGTCAGGTATAGCTAAAAGGCTGGGGAGACACATGGATCACCCAAGGAAGGGAGAATAGAATAGACTTACTGATGTACTGGGGACATGGGAACGATAGGAACCGTGGTTATATAAACGCTGTCTCAAAACACTGCGCAAGACAAAAATACACTTCCATGCGTTTCCATTGCTGACCTGAGATGCTGCTAGACACGTACGCCAGTTCCAGTCTCTGGCACAGTGAGGAGATGTACTGTACTACGGAACCATGCGGATTTCGTTCTACTTCTTTGAACCTGACTCCCTCTTGCTGGCCCCTCTTCCCCTGTCTTTCACTGCAACTCGTCTTCTGCCTTGATTATAAAAATCCAGCAATAGTTTTTAAACTCCGTTCTGTGTGTCGGGGGCGGGGGGGGCAGGAGTTTTGTATGTGATACTGTTTGATTTATTGGCCTTCTAGTGAGTGGAAGGCATGGCATGTGTGTCACAGTTACCATGGATAGGTCAGGGGACAGACAGAGTCGTTTCTTTCCTGTATTGTCTGTAATTCTAGGTCCAGAGGGTCCAACACAATTTTCTGGCTTCCAAAGTGTCTCTCTCTCTCTCTCTCTCTCTCTCTCTCTCTCTCTCACACACACACACACACACACACACACACATACACACACACACTAGGCTTCAGCAAGCAATATTAAATACCCATATTTTAGAGCCCAACTCTAACATTCAGGAACTGTGCAGTAGCTTGGTTTGGTATAGAAGACTATGTGATCTTGAGATTATGCGAAAAATAACTTGGTTGAACCAGCTGCCTACATATCAAGTTCTCAGGCAGCCAGAGCTACATAATTTGACCCCCGCCTCCCGCATTAAACAGCTTAAAAATATGTAAGCCAATGGGTCACACTTTATAGAGTACCACTGGGGAAGGCAAGTGGGCTGGTTAGTAAGTGAATAGCTAGATTTGCTGGTGTTCGGTTCTAGGACCTTGTGTGAGTTTGAGGACAGCCTGGTCTACATACTGAGTTATAGGCTACATAGTGAGACTCTGTTTTCTGTTTGTTTGTTTGTTTTAAGTTACTATAAAGATAGGACTCCCCCATCCCTTCCTTGTACTCCAGATACTGAAGTAAACTGACCAGATTAATCAGGCCAGGGATATATATTTGCAGGACACTGATGCTGAGTTAGACTCATGAATCAAAGAAGCTTATCAAAGCAGAACATAATCCAAACAGTGAAGGTAAATCTAAGCATACCTTGTGTGACAGTTTCCTCCTAGGTTGAGACATGCCATGTGGTAAGGAAGCCCCTTGAGCAGGAAGGTAAACAAACTCAAAATAGCTTCAGGAAGTCCCTGAAGTTGACCAGATTCTCTTGACCCGGTCTTGGCCACAGCTGGAATGAGCAATAAAGCGGCTAAGAGGCATGGTCAGAAAAGCCAAGCTGCAAAGGAGACGTGGATTAGACCAGTTAGTTGTCCAGAAGAAGCAGGAACCAGCTGAGCTGAGGTGTAGACCAACTGAGTCACTTAGGAAGGACACTTTCCGACTTGTTGATCTGCCTGCCAATTGTGTAGAGCCACGGTTCACGGTTCACACAAGATTCCCATCGTGTGTGAGCCAGGGTGAAGTCGGCTTTGACGATGCAGCTGTCTTTGAGTCATTACTGCCCCTGTGGGTAACCCTAATAGAACTCAGGCTTCATAGATGATATCCATTCTTTGCCTGTTGTGGACTCTCCATCTGGGGTGATTAGATGTGTGTATTGCATCTCCCAAGGAAAAAAGTATTTGTCCCACAAGAACATATCAGTTCCTTAGAACAGTTCAGATGTGGTGATTTGGCTGAGCACAAGAGTGTCTTGTCACCTTTTGTCCCCATAATTAAGGGTGTTAAGGTATGCTATGAAAGCATGCAGCTTTAATTTTGTTCAATACTACCTACCAAATTAAATCTTATTTTCCATGTTTTAAGATGTGGCTGTATATAAGCTTGATTTTGTGTGCATTTTAATTTATTGTTTACAACTGGGATTTTCTTGAGTTTAAAATCAAATGCAAGCCATGTGTTGTGGTTCGTTAATCCCAGCACTTGGGAGTCAGTGTTGGGTCTGGTGTGGAAGCTGAGAAAACTCGAACACTTTAAGAGACAGAAACTTTAAAAACAAAAGCTTTATTTTCTGAGTGGTCAGGAAGGTAGCTAGCTAGTTTGAGATCTGAACTGCGTCCCGGGGGTAAGGGAGAAGATATATTGCATTTTCAAAGGGTGAAACTGCAAAAGGGTTGGGGGGCAGAGCTTGGGTGAGCTGCACTGTTATCCAATTATATTTTAACATTATGGGTTAAGCAAGGGAATACCCGTTGGAGACTGGACTGTGTCCAGGGCACCTGGCTTCAAGGTCCTTAATTTATTCTCCTAGACGTTATGTCTGGCGCTTAGAGTGAGAAGGGGACAAAGGAGCAGGCCAGCTGCATGTAGTTAATTAGGGCAGAACAGGCGATTGGTTATGCAGTTTTACAACTTATGCACCCTGGTTTAGATAACAGCAGTTTCTATAGTCTTTACCAGTTAACAAACAATTAAGAAAACATTTGGAGAAGTGGGATAGGCGTTCCTTCCTAGGCCTGGGAAGATGAACTTGTTTGATCCTGCAAGCAAGATGGAGAAGTTGTCCTTGAGATGTCTGGTCTTAGACAACTGTTTACAACAGAAGTTGTTCAGGTATGGGGAAGTCCCTAGCTCCCCTAGGACCTAGGGCCTTGAATTTAGTTTCTTCCTATGATTAAATGGAGTCAGAAAACGAAACTGTAGTACTTAGAATTTATTTCTTTTGCTTGTTCCCTACAAGAGGTGGGTGGAACTTGTAAGCCAGCCTGGTCTACATGGTGAGACCCTGTCTCAAAACACACACTAAATTAAATTAAATGCATTTAGGGAGTCTATCTATAAGGGATGATTTACTATGAAATACTGGCCAAACCTAACCTACCACCCCCTGGAACCCTGTTGGCTACACAAGCTAGGGATTTACTTATTAGCACTGGTATAAATCCTAATGGACAAGAATTGTGTGCGTCCAGGCACCTGCATTAAGGACATCCTGGAAGTCATGACAATTAAGACTTCCTTAATTTAAAGATCCTGAAACAGCATACTAATTATATTCTTGAAAAGCACACAGTTACCGTAAAGATAATGTGTTAAGCCATTTTCTAGGTGTTATTTAGAAAAATAACAATTTGTGGCAGCTTCTTCCAGGATGAAAACAGACCCACCATAGTGGAGTAACATCATCTTCCTTAGAGGTCAGTGACGTTTCTAAACGTCAGATATCTAGTGTGGGCGTTTCAAGTTTGCCTTTAATATCTTTATCTTTGGAGACAGGGAGTCACTCTGTAGAGGGCTTGCCTAAAAAAATTATAGAAAGTATATATCATAAAGAAAAACTAGGGAGCTAAGAGAAGAGAGTGAGAAAGAAAGAGAGGAAGGAAGGAAGGAAGGAAGGAAGGAAGGAAGGAAGGAAGGAAGGAAGGAAGGAAGGAAGGAAGGAAGGAAGGAAAGCTGATTTCTAGTCAGCCCAGATGTGATAAAGTTTCTTTTGTCACGCCTTCCCCATCATAAACTCAAATTAATCCTGTCTCCTTCCGGTTATCTGAAGACGCTTGCTACATCTTGTTATCAGTCTGGTAGGGATGTGGCTGTGGTACTGTGCCCTCCAGCAGGGGCCCCAGGCTATCACTCTGCTCAGCAAAGAGACAAGCACCTGCCTGCCAGAGTGCGAAGAGCCAGCAGGAGTTTGTCTAGCTTGCAATTACACCGTGGGAGCCACAAACTGAACTGTACACCAAGAGAAACTTTTGTTGTGATTGTGGACAGAGCAAGTTTAAAAATTCGGGAACGCAAATCGTTTCCTGACAAACGGAAGGTAACTTCTTGCATCAGCAGAGTGAGCACAGCTTCTTTGGATTATACTGCGTGTGTAAGGGACGTGTCATCCTGATCCTGAGGTGAGGTTCTAGGTGATGCAGTGTGTGGTCTGTGAGGACTGCCTCCGTGGAGGCATCTTGGTGCTATTCCCCCCTCCCCTCCCCAGAGAGTGGGGATGTCCAGGAGATGGTCTAGCAGGCTTGTATGAACCACTGTTCTTTCTTGCACTGCCCCGTTGGCAGTTACCAGAATATCTGTGGCTGTTGGTTGACAGGATGGGCAGTCAAGAAGTTATGAAGCCTTGAAAAATAGAGGTCACCCAGATAACACCCTAAAAGAGGTTGTTCTAGAATATATGCTGGCAAGGAAGTGGAAGCTGTGCAGAATGATGAACCCTGTACCAGCTCCAGTTCTGAGTCAGACCTCCAGACAGTGTTTAAGAAGTACAATGCCTGGGGGGAGGGGAGGATTGATATTGGCAGGTAAAGCGAATAAATAAATAGAAAGAAAGAATGGAAGGAAGGAAGGAGAGAGAGAGAGAGAGGGAGAGAGAGAGAGAGAGAGAGGAAGGGAGGAGGAGGGAGGGGGGAGGAAGGAAGGAAGGAAGGAAGGAAGGAAGGAAGGAAGGAAGGAAGGAAGGAAGGAAGGAAAGATCAAAACCAAGGTTGCAGACTTCTGGCACGCCAAGCTAAGCAGTCTGTGAAGAAACACGCTGCCACCTATTGGCCCCTGAGCACCTGCCAAGACAGTATGCAAATGCACGGAGAGCTAGATGTCCTGCTCCTTACAGATGAGTACGCTACACTTTCAGCTCATGAGAACAAAGGCAAGAGTGACGAGACCAGGCAACTGACAGAAGGGATCCCTTAATAGACACCCTTAGTGCGGGGCGGCGGTGGCGCACGCCTTTAATCCCAGCACTCGGGAGGCAGAGGCAGGCGGATTTCTGAGTTCGAGGCCAGCCTGGTCTACAGAGTGAGTTCCAGGACAGCCAGGGCTATACAGAGAAACCCTGTCTCAAAAAAAACCAAAAAAAAAAGGAGAGTGGATGAGCTGCCCCCTGGTTTATGCTGGTCTCTCACTGAGCTCGCTCGATGGCTCAGCTAAACGTCCCTCATTCCACAGACTTCCTCTTCCCTGGCCAGGATACCCAGGGGGTTTTGCTCATGCTTTAAGAGAAAAGTTTGATTTGATCTGGAGAGAGCAGTTTGTTCCACGACTCCCAATGTGTGTTCACCGAGGTGTTGCCTTCTGGGTCTTCCCGTCTTGAGGGCTCTCCTCCGGTCAGCCCGAAGCTCCCCGTAATCTCCGTACCGTGGGTCAAAGCTTCCTCAAGCCTGCTCGGGGAATCCTCTCGCTGCTTTCTGAGGTTTGACCATGGCTTAGGAGGGACTAGAGAACTTTTTCTCTGGACCAACCTTCGGAGTGGGACGACTGATGTTCTGATGGTCTGGTACTGACGTCCGATGTAGGCAGGATCCAGGAAGCCTCTGTTCTTGAGTTTCGTGATGATTTTAAAGTGAAATGTACCCACGGTTCTGCTGGCACACCAGCGTCATCATGAGTACGGTGAGGACTTTCGGGGGACCCACCCACGTATGAGTCCCTTGGCTGTTGCCTAAAAATGACCAGAATCCACTCTGCCACCTGTGGTGGATGACAGACTGAAGAGTCCAGAAAAAGCTCTCAGCTGCGCACATGTTGAGTTTTTGTGTGTAAACAGTATGCACAGCCACTACCCTCCCCCACCAAAGTCTTCTGAAGATCCTCATGGGATGCTGTATTGGGGGAAGGAAGCTCTTGGATGCTGTAAAATGTCTTTAAAGCGCCCCCAGTCTATTCGGAAAACATCTTTTGATCCGCAAAAAGAGTCCTAGGTTGCACCCTCAGGTACAACTTAAGTGAGGCACACGAAAGCCATTTTAGGCTGCATGTTGGTGTTGGTATTTTTGTAGACATGAATTCCTGGACAGGAGGAAGTAGCCTACAGCATCTTATTAGGCCCCCGTAAATGGCAGGGCTGATTCTTCTTCTTCTTCTTCTTCTTCTTCTTCTTCTTCTTCTTCTTCTTCTTCTTCTTCTTCTTCTTCTTCTTCTTCTTCTTCTTCTTCTTC
>NC_034611.1:41433361-41437204 GCF_900095145.1 Mus pahari
AGAGAGAGAGAGAGAGAGAGAGAGAGAGAGAGAGAGAGAGAGAGAGAGAGAAGAGAGAAAGTGGTTTGACTAATGAAACCACAGGACTTTCTGTGCTTCATGGTCCTCCTTGCCATGCTGAGGGGAGCTTGCGCCACCTTGTGTTCATTGTACGCAACGACTACAGATTAGGTTTCTGATTGTTGGTTCAGTGCCTAGCCAAGAAAAACTGGGAGCTTCTCTGTCAGATAAATGCATGTAGGAACATAGAATTCATGCTCCCAGACAGCGGTCATTCAGAATGGCTCAAGATCAAACGATATTCCAGTCTCTTTGAAGATGAGGGTTGTGGGCTATCTACTCGAGAAGACTCATCGGAGGTGGATTTATGCCGACAGAAAGTCTGTGTTAGCCAGCAGGGGGATCCCAGTGCAGCCCCAAGCCTTTCTTAGGGGGGAGCTATGACGCACAAAACCATGTTCTGGGTTGACATCCTTCAGTTAACAAGAGCAGTTAGCCAGAAGCAGAACTAACTACAAATTCAGAAGGCAAGGTGAGTCCATTTAGAGACTTTCCCAGAACTGTGGACGTTGACGGATTAGGCCTCTGTTTTAGTTTTGACTGAGATGGTGCTGCCAGCACCCTGAGTTTTACAACCTGAAGGGCTCTTCCATCATGGACTGGTGCTAACGTCTGGGACACGTTACAATAGGTGCTGTTGGCTCTGTGTTGACAATATTGATCCTGCAACATGGGATTTATTTCCGGAACCATCTATCCACGTTTCACTGGTAGAATCACCAGAATGGAAGCCAGGAATGAACCCACTGAGTCGAGACCGTCTGATGTCATTTCTTGTTTGTTGTCTTTGGACACATTTTGATCTTAACACTTGGAGTTGTTTGTTTGCTTGCTTGCTTTTAGATTTCTGAAGGCACTTTTGGTTTGTTTTGCTTGCTCTCATTGCTTTTGGGACTTTGAAGGTATCTTGTTTCTGTTCTGTTTGTCTCGGTTTTTTGTTGTTCTTGAAACTGATTTATTGTCATTTGGCCTTTGTTTCCTGACGCACCTCAAATTCGTAAATTTTCAGCTTCTTCTCCCGTGACCTCGTCAAGCTTTTACGTTAGGGATTGTATGAGCAACTGATGATAATGACCCTGAAGACAAGAAACAGTTGTTCCCTCCCACCCAGGACTGTGGCGGTGTCAAGGGGAGCAACACGTGACCTGAAGAGACCTCACAGGAAAGCAGAACAAATATACCTGTTCCTGGGTCAGAAGCCACTTCACTGAGTCATCCAGGAAACTACATATGGGGAATTGGTCACCCCCTGTCTTGAGCTCTTTCACATTTACAAAAACCTGCAGGAAATTCCCAAAACCCAAGTGGGAAAAGAGGTCTCCTGGGAAAGGCAGAGAAAGTTGATCCAAAACCAGCACATAAAACTGACCCAAAACAAGCCGGGCATGGTGGCACACGCCTTTAATCCCAGCACTTGGGAGGCAGAGGCAGGTGGATATATGAGTTCGAGGCCAGCCTGGACTACAAAGTGAGTTCCAGGACAGCCAGTGCTACAAAAAAAAAAAAAAAACAAAAACAAAACAAAACAAAAAAAAACAAAACAAAAAAAACAAACAAAAAAAAACCAAAAACCAAAAAACCAAACAAACAAACAAAAACCTGACCCAAAACAAGTATTCCCTGGCTAGCGTAGATAGATCACTAGACAGGAAAAAGAAGCACACCTACACACAAATGCATCCACACGTGGCGTCCATGCACACAAGGAACAAGGCTTCAAGAAAGAAGGAGATGTGTCTAGAGATAAACTACCCTCAGCTATTATAGCTGACTTTATATGTAATACTTATTAACATGAGAGTATTTGGGCAATCTAAACATTTACTACATCCAAATTGGTTTACCTTGCGTGCTTAATAAAATCCTAGAATTAAGGTTGTTATGGGTTATAGGCTTAAGGTTAGGGGTTAATGTTAGGGTTAGGGTTAGTGACTAGGATCTAGGGTTAGACAAAGAATGAAGCTGACTGCATGGAGTCACCTTCAGGGTTGTGGTTAGGGTTATAGTTAGCTTTGAGAGATTTAGGGTTACTGGTTAGTTAGGGTTAGAGTCAGAGGGTTAGGATTAAGCTTTGGGTTATGAAATTTGGATATGATTTGGGGAGAATTAAGGTCAAATAATCATATTTTATATTAATTTAAACATGTTTTTGACTCCAACCAATTGTTTGTGCTAAACGTTCATCTTAGCTGGAGTGATGTCTCACTGAGTAAGACCATTCCACTCTTACTGAAGACCCAGTTTCAGTTCTCAGCACCCAAATGGAAGCTCGCCCCATCTGAAGCACCAGTTAAGGGATCCGACTACCTCCCCCATTTGTGGGAATGAAGTATCCTTATGGTACACATATATACATTCAGGTAGAACATACATTCACATAAAAGTAATTAAAAAAAAAAAAAGACCTCACCTCCACGATTCTAGTGCCTTCAGAAATGAGTTTCTGGTGTCTGAAGGCATGAGGTCAAAGTCAATTAAAAACAGTTCTTAAAACAATAGTGTATGGCCAGGAGTCACGAGTGTTTCAGCCTTGCAGGATCAGTCCTCTACATTCAAGGAAAGAATAAAGCAGATTGCATGAATGACTGATGGAGTTAAACTACAGGGCTGTGAAATCAGCTGAGCCATCAACCCTGACCCTGCCTAGTCCTCCCGGGTAGATTACTGTCCCAATTCCTCCTCCTCCTCCATACCTGTGGCCCTCAGCTAACTCTTCTCCCTGTTGTAAAATCAATCCCTAAACTCTGAAGAACGTGTATCACACACTGACACAATACCTATGCACATGTTGACCTGGTGTCGTTTCAAGTTGTGTCTTAATTCCCTGCTGGTCGCTCAACACTTGAAGTTTGATCTCTGTTATAGGATGGTATAGCTTCTGTTAGAAGATCTCTAAAACAAGAGACATTTGTTCTTATTTGAAGCAGACGTGGTTCAGGGTTTCTCAACATTATGTTTCCTATTCTTTCCAAGTGTGGTTCTGGTGGATAACATTCACCAGAACCGAAATCAGAAATTAGGAATTGTGTGTGTGATGGTTTGAATATGTGTGGCTCAGGAAGTGGCACTATTAGGATGTGTGGCCTTATAGGAGTAGGTGTGGCCTTGTTGGAAGAAGTGCATCATTGTTGGTGTGAACTTTAGGACCCTTCCTCCTAGCTCCCTACAAGCCAGTCTTCTCCTGTTTGTCTTCGGAACAAGATGTAGAACTCTCAGCTCCTCCTGTATCGGGCCTGCCTGGATGCTGCCATGCTCCTGTCTTAATGATAATGGACTGAACCTCTGAACCTGTAAGCCAGCTCCAATTAAATGTTGTCCTTATAAGAGCCTTATAAGAGTCATGGTGTCTGTTCATATCAGTAAAACCCTAAGACAGTGTACTAGCTCAAAAGTTACATTCATTTGCAACTTGTAATTAAAGTCATGAGAGTAATTGGGTTCCCAGGAAATAAAGATTTTTAAAGTACAGAGGTAAGGATAATTTTATTTGAATATTTTACATCATAGGGAATATTTTAACAGTGTTTTGACTTCTCAAATGATCATTTGACCTTGATTCCTAGTTTGTTTGTTTGTTTGTTTGTTTGGCTTTTTCCAGACAGGGTTTCTCTTTGCAGCCTTGGCTGTCCTGGAACTCACTCTGTAGACCAGGTTGACCTTGAACTCAGAAATCTGCCTGCCACCGGGCGTGGTGGCACACACCTTTAATCCCAGCACTTGGGAGGCAGAGGCAGGCGGATTTCTGAGTTTGAGGCCAGCCTGGTCTACAGAGTGAGTTCCAGG
>NC_034611.1:41437329-41445847 GCF_900095145.1 Mus pahari
TTTTTTTTTTTTTTAAAGGCATGCACATTCTCTTTTTCTGTGTGTCTATTAATGTAATGCCTCATGATTGAAATCTGATCTTTTGAGATGGAGAGATAACTCAGCAATTAAGAGCATGTATTGCTCTTCCAGAGGATCAGAGTTCAATCCCTAGCACCCATTTTGGGTGCCTATAACTCTCACTCCAGGGAATTCAGTCCTCTGGCCTCCTTAGACACCTGCACCCAGGTTCACACACACGAAGACACAAAAACTAATAATAGTGAAGAAGAAATACCCTTCTTCATCTTAAAACAATTCATTTCTGGTTGATGCATTTGAGAGTGGATATCAGGTATATTTTGTGGTTTTGGCTCATGTATGCATTAGGTAGTCATCAGCTCAAGGCAACTGTCTTGTTCATCTCTCTACACTTCTGTCCTTTCTTGGTGATGAGCACCTTTCTAGTTCCTTTTGCCTGATCTTGGCACAATTATGTTCTTACAGCACGTTGCTGAAATGGTCAAGGAAGCTGCAGGAATGTAGGTATTGTTTTCATCTTATGAGAAAATTAGAGACATTAAACTCAACATATTGTTAACTTAGAATTTACGTAAATTATGTTGACTTTTCATCTCTGTCTTCTAAACCTGCTATCTATGATTTTATAAGTAACTTTAGAGAGGTTGAGCCCAGTGGTAAACACCTGTAGTCCTAGAACTCTGGACGTGGGAAGAAGAGACTCACAGAGCACTGTGGACTGTCATGTGGGTGCCAGGAAGCAAGCCTCAGTTTTCTGCAAGAACAGTGCTTTCTTTTTTTTTTTTTTTCCCACTGATGGCCTTTAACCAGCCTCCTTCACTAACTTCTGACATGACTCGTCTTTTGCAGGTGGGATGAAGAGTGTCGACATGGAAGATGATTCTGACAGGTCCTGCAATCCTGCTGGATCTTAATGTAGTCATAAAAGTCATTATACGGAAAGGCAGAAAGGTTCAAGGAGTGAGAAGGGAAAGAGAAGATGATATAACGGGGAACTAAGCCGGAGGAATGCGGGCAATCTGGAGAGCCTGGAAATGCGAGGACCTTGCTCCCTGCATAGTCCAGAAGGAACCCACTATGTCTGTAAAGCTCATTTGCAATTATGACCCCAAGAATGATGAAAAATATATGGGTTATTTTTAATTCAGGTAACTTCAAAAATCTTAATTGACTAATATAGCATGCAACAAAGGTAGGAAATTTGAATAAATGCAAAGTGGCTTTTTTTTTTTGTTTTGTTTTGTTTTTCGAGACAGGGTTTCTCTGTATAGCCCTGGCTGACCTGGAACTCACTTTTTAGACCAGGCTGGCCTCGAACACAGAAATCCGCCTGCCTCTGCCTCCCAAGTGCTGNGATTAAAGGCATGCGCCACCACGCCTGGCCCGCAAAGTGGCTTCTTATTTACAGATCTCTTTTGATGAGTTTGTGCTCAGATACACCCTTCACAGAGTAAATATACTGTAACTAAACACATTTAACTACTCCAGCATACCGAACATGGTAACTGGAGCTAGCTTACTTTGCATGTGCTCACAACACATTGGCTTACCGTACACCAAACACTATACATGCAAACATACACATAAACAGACATATAAATATACACATGCACACATACATAGATATACATATATGCACACATTAACATACACAAGTACACACACATAGACACATGTATACACACATGTAAATATACACATGTATCACACATAAACTATACACATACAGATATAAACATACAGATATACATACACAGAAATATATATGTACACAAACACTTAAATGTACATATGTTTACACACATAAGCATATATATGTACATGCACAAACAAAATTATCAATGTGTATACACATGAACATATACATAAACATATATACACATATACTCATTAATATATACAGACACATAAGTATTCATATCTATTTGTCAGTGTTCTATTGCTGTGCAGAGACACCATGACCATGGCAGCTTCTATAAAGAAAGGCATTTAACAGAGGCTGGCTTACAGGTTTAGTGTTTTATTCCATTATCAGCATGGTTGGGACCATGGCCACATCCAGGCAGTCATCGTGTGAATGGTGTGAGAGAGTTCTACAATCAGATCCACAGGCAGCAGAAAGAGACAATGAACCGCTGGGCCTGGCTTGAGTATCTGAGACCTCAAAGCCCACCTTCCCCCACCTCCCAACACATTTCCTCCAACAAGGCCACACTTAATTTCTCTCAAGTAGTAGCATTCCCTGATGACTGAGAATTCAAATATATGAACCTATGGGAATCATTCTTATTCAAACCACCATAATATGTAAACTATTGTATACACAAGAATGTACACACACACACATAAATATACACATGTAATATATATGCATACAAGTGAATATCCATGTATACACACATCAAATTACCTATGTCCACACAAAATTAGCCATGTACACACTTAAGTAGACATATATATATATATATGTGTATATAGTGTATATGTATACAAATAAATGTATACATATGCACAAAAACATATACAAATACACACATGTACATACAGGAACATATAAATTCATAAATATACATACATAAACATATTCACACATAAATATACAAATGTACAGACATGTACACATATGTGCACATAAGCTACATATGTAAAAACATACAAATCCACATCTACACACATGTATACACCTAACACATGTAAATAGTTGTACATGCACATAAATATACACATGTTCATGCATATTAATATATGTACACATGTGGACATATAAATAAACACATATACTCATAAAAGTTCACATGTACACATACAAATAAACACATGTACATATACAAATAAATGTGCACATATGCATACTTAAATATGTAAATATTTAAATGTGTATGCACTAATATATATGTGCACACATAATGATCATGTACACAGACATAAGTATTCATGTGTGCACACACATAAATGTGTACATGTATACAAAGAAATATACACATGTGCACACATTTACATATACATAAATATACACATGTACACATATATATGCACCTAAGTATACACATATCTACAAATGCTCACACATTAATATTCACATAAACACACACACACACACATACATACATAGGAATACTCACACAAATATGTGCATGAACACAGATAAATACAATGAACATACAATATTAAGCACATGCATGTACATATAATATACTCATGTACACAGACATAAATATCCACATGTCTACACATGTGCACAAGTAATTATACAAATATACACACATAGAAAGATATACAAGCACACAAAGGCACACACAGATTAATATATACATATGTACATATAAATATACACATTTACATATATAAACATACACATGTACACACAAATAAATACATGTACACACATAAAACTATACATATACACAAAGATAACTATATTCATGTACATATATGTCCACATAAAACATGTGTATACAAATAAGTATAAACATGCATACATACAAATGTACATATATACACATATAAATATACACATATTCAAACATATAAAGACACAGATATATAGATACACTCATATACATAGATGCACATGTACACACAAATATACACATATACACATTAATTTGCATTAATATATATGTACATGCATGAATATGCAGTGCACATTCATGTATGCATAAATATACAAATGTACATATAAATATATACATGTACCCACATAAATATACTAATCTATATCACTAACCATAAATATGTAAAAGCATAAATGTGTAAATATACACATGTGCATACTCATAAACATATACTTATATGAACACACAAACATACTCATATACACATACAAACTTATAAACATGTACACACATAAATATATTCATGTAAACACAGATAAGTATTCACATGTGCATATATATAAATATATGCATGTGCACATATAAATATATACATGTAGACAAAAATAACTATACCCATGTACATACATACACATATTATTATACATATGGACACACCTGTAAACACATAAAAATACACATTACACAAAAGAACAGATACTCAAAAACACACATTAAATATAAACCTGAAAAGGAATAAATATAAATATAAATATATACACATATGTAAATATATACTTGTATACATATAAACATACAATTTTACAAAGTATACAAATATATAGACATAGATATTCATATGTCTATACAATTAAATACACACATGTATACACATAAGCATAGATATACATATGGACACACACGTAATTATATATGTGTACACATAATATACACACATACATAAAAGCACATGCCTGTAAATATATACATGAACACATGTACAAACACATAAATTACACATGTGCACACATACAATGTATATACATAAGTATACACATGTAAACTCCTGTACACAAATTAACATAAATATATCCATGTGCATACACATTAATATACACATATACACATGTTAATATTTAAACATGTATAGGCACATAAATATGCACAGACGCATAAATATGCACCTGTGTGCACATAAAAATTCACATGCACATACATAAACATTTAGTGTAAATGTGTATGCTTATATATGTACGTTATATGTATTTACATGTGTATATTTGTGTATACTTGTGTCCATTTATGTGTTTTTCTATGTGTATATTTTATGTGTGTACATCTGTATGTTTATGTTTGTATGTATACATGTGAATGTTTGTGTGTGTACACTTGTATATGCTAATGTGTGTACATATGTATATCTATATGTGTGCACATGTGTATATTTATATCTCTGTTTATGTGTATGCTTGCGTGTATAGTGTTTGGTGACTTTTCCTATGGTAAGCTAATGTGAGCACATGCAAAGTAAGCTAGATCCAATTACAATGTTCAGTAATGTTCAGTATGTTGGAGTAGTTAAATGTGTTTAGTTACAGTATATTCATTCTGTGAAGGTTGTAACTGAGCACAACCTCATCAAAAGCTAAAGAGATTGGTAAATAAGAAGTCACTTTGCATTTATTCAGTTTTTCTATCTTTGTTGCATGCTATATTAGTCTATTAAGAATTAAAAATAACCCATATATATTTCATTATTCTTGGGGTTATAATTGCAAATGAGCTTTAGAGACTAAAATCAAGGCATTGACATAGTGGGTTCCTTCTGGAATATGCAGGAAGAACCTATGTCCTTGCATTTCCAGTCTCTACGAGTTGCTCACATTCCTCGGGTTTAGTTCCACATTTTATCATCTTCTCTTTCCATTCTTCTATCCTGCTTTCACCTTCTCACTCCCTGAACCTTTCTGCCTCTCTCTATAACGACTTTTAAGGTTACATTACCATGATTACCTAGACTAATCTTTCATTGCAGATGGAGCTCTTCATCCTACTTGCAAAAGAAATGTGTTGTAAGAAGTTAGTGAAGGAGGCTGGCGAGAACCATCAGTGTTAATAGCCTTACTGTTAGTTTGTGGAGAGCAACGAATAGCCTTGGCAATAGCCTGGGTTGTTCCCATGGGACCCCTTTGGCAAACACGTTGATTAGACGTAACTGATTCCCAGAACTGGAGGCTTCATTTGGTGACACGAGATGGCAAGTTGGGTTTCTGTTTCTCCTGTTATTGTCAGTTCTATTTAGATATCACATATATATATGAATATTAGGATGATTTTGCTGTGTCAGCTCCCTATATGACCCCTCAAGTGGCCCTTCATTTTAGCTGTTCCACCCATATCTTCTCCATTACTCTACTTTTCCTTCTCATCTTCATTCCAGTCACTTATAACTACCTATTCTTTTTTTCATTTCTAGGGAGAGCCATTCCTCCCTTCAGTCCTGTATCTATGCATAATCTCTGTGATTATATGTTTATTAAAATAGTAGCTATACCACCTTTGGCATATACTCAAAGAACTCTATACCCTATTCCAGAGATACTTGCTCAGTCATGTTCATTGATGCTCTATTCCTCATGGCCAGAAATTAGAAACATCCTAGATATCCATCAATGGATGAATAATGAAAATGTGGTACATTCATACAAATATTACTCAGCTGTTTAAAAAGTTCATGAAACTATGGAAGGAGCAGGAAAATTGATGGAACTAGGATAAAAATCATCTTAAGATATAACCCAATCCCCCAAAGACAAATACAGCATGCATTCTTTCAGCTTCTTTCCTTCCCGTTTGTATCTACTTGATCTCTTGGGTCGAGCTAAGACTTTAAGTACTATATTGAGTAAGTGTGCAAAGACTGGACACCTTGTCTCGTTCCTGATGTTAGTGGAAATACTTGGAGTTTCTCTCCATTTAGGTTGATTCTGACTGTGGGCTTGCTGTATACTGCCTTTATTATGTTAAGGTATGGTACATGTATCTCTCTAGTCACTCCAGGAATTTCATAAAAAAAAAAATCATACCATGTCTGTCAAAGGATTTTCTGCGACTAATGAGATGTTCATGTGGCTTTGTCTTTCTGTCTTTTTTTTTTTTGGTTTTTTCGAGACAGGGTTTCTCTGTATAGCCCTGGCTGTCCTGGAACTCACTTGGTAGACCAGGCTGGCCTCGAACTCAGAAATCCGCCTGCCTCTACCTCCCGAGTGCTGGGATTAAAGGCCTGCGCCACCAGGCCCGGCCTTTCTGTCTTTTTATATTGTGGATTACACTTATCAATTCACATACTGAACCATCATTGAATCTCTGGGATGAAGCCTATTTGATCACGGTGGATGGTTTTGTTTTTGTTTTTGTTTTATTTTTAAATGTTTTTGTTTATTTTGTTTTCAAGTATTTTATTGTGAAATTTTGCATCTATGTTAATAAGGAAAATTGGTCTGTATGTTTCTTTGTTAGGTCTTTATGTGGTTTATCAGGATAACTATGGTCTGGTAAAAGAATTGTACAATGTTCCTTCTGTTTCCATTTTTGTGGGGTAATTTGATAAGGACTGGCATTAATTCTTCTTTGAAAGTCTGGTTGACTTCTTCACAAAACCTATCTCGCCTTAGGCTGGTTTTGGTTGGGAGACTCATAATTACTGCTCGCATTTCACTAAGGATTATAAGACTGTTTAAATTGCTTGATTGATCTTGATCTAACATTCTTAGGTGGAATATACTAAGAAAATTACCCATTTCCTTTAGGTTTTCCAGTTTGATGGAGTATACAGGTTTTTAAAGCATGTCTGTATGATCATTTTGGTTTTCCTTTGTATCTGTTGCTATATTCTCTTCTGGTCCCTAATTTAGTTAATTTGGCTAAAGGTTTGTAAGTCTCATTGATTTTTCTCAAAAAACCAACTAGTTGTTTCATCAATTCTTTATAAATATTTTTCTTATTTGCTTCTATTTTTATTGATATCAGCCCCGAGTTTGAATATTTCTTGTCATCTACTCCTTTTGAATGTTATTACCTCTGTTCTAGAACTTTCAGGTGTGCCCCTATTTACTAATGCAACATATCTCCAACTCGCCCCCCCCCCCATCCTTTCTTCCCAGTTCCACCCTCACAAAATCTCTCCCTCTTTTATCACTTCTCCTTCTCATAGGGGAAGGGGAAGTTTCCCATGGGTACCAACTGGTCCGGCACATCAAGTTACAACAGACCAAAGCGCATCCTCTCCCACTGAGACCAGAAAAGGCAGCCCACCTAAGAGAAAGGGACCCAATGACAGACAACAGAGTCAGAGATAACCCCTGCTCCAATAATTAGGGGACACACATGAGGACAAAGCTGAACATATACTACAAATGTGTAGGAGGCCTAGGTCCAGCCTGTGTATGTTCTTTGGTGGGTGGTTCAGTCTTGTGAGCCCCCATGGGCTTAGGTGAGCTGACTTTGTAGGTCTTCTCATGGTTTTCTTGACCCCTATGCCTCATTCATTCCTGTCCCCCAATCTTCCACAAGACTCCTACAGCTCTGATGTTCAGCTGCCGTTCTCTACATCTGTTTCCATCAGCTGCTGGATGAAGCCTCTCAGAAGCCTCCTGACTGCAAGCATCGATGAGTATCATTTACAGCGTCAGGGGTTGACTCTCTCCCGTGAGATGGGTCTCAAGTTGGGCCAGTCATTCACCGGTTGCCCATTCCCTCTTTGGGGTTGAAGGTTCTGTAGGTAGGTTGGTGTCCTCCTCCCTCCAGTGGAAATCCAGCCTGGCTACAGGTGGTGGCCACTTCAGTCTCCATATGCCTAGTTGCTAGGAGTCTCAGCTAGGGTCGCCCTGGACTCTGAGGAGCCTCTCTTATCCGAGGTCTCCAGCTGGTCCCAGAGATGCCCCTCCTACTGATTTCCTTTCTCTATTCCAGCCCTTCCAGCGCTTCACCCCTACCCACTCTCCCATCATCTGATTCCCACCTTTCCCCTCTCCCACATAGTTCCCTCTCTCCATCCACCTCTGTTGTTTATTTTATTTCCCCTTCTGAGTGAGATTCAAGCATCCTCCCTTGAGCCCTCATTGTTACTTAGCTTCTTTGGGTCTGTGGATTGTAGCATGGTTATGCTGTACTTTATGGCTAAT
>NC_034611.1:41446260-41454745 GCF_900095145.1 Mus pahari
GATGGGCGGTCCTGCCACGGCGGTCCGGCGGCGGCGGTCCGGCGGTGGGCGGTCTGGCGGTGGGCGGTCCGGCGGTGGGCGGTTCGAGGACGCTGTGTTCCGGCTGATCTGGTGCGCTCCAGCTGCTGTACTCCGGCGTCCCTGTAAAAGGCAGGACCCAACATAAATGTACTACTTAAAAAAAAACACTCTTTAGTTGAGGGACATCAAGGTTGTTTCTATTTTCTAGCTATTACAAATAAAGCTGCTACAAACATAGTTAAGCAAATGTCCTTGTGCTATGGTGGAGCATCTTTTAGGTACATGCCCAGGAGTGGTATAGCTGGGTCTTGGGGTAGAACTAGTTCCAATTTTCTGAGGAACCATCAGGTTGATTTCCAAAGTTATACAAGTTTGCACTTCCACCAGCAATGGAGGAGTGTTCCCCTTGCTCCACGTCCTCACCAGTATGTGCTGCCATGTGAGGTTTTGATCATAACCATTCTGATGGGTGTAAGATGGAATCTCAGAGTCATTTTCATTTGCGTTTCTCTGATGATTAAGGATTTTGAACATTTCTTCAAGTGTTTCTCAGCCATTAGTGATTCCTCTGTTGAGAATTCTGTTTAGCTCTTTACTCCATTTTTAATGGACTGTTCATTCCCTCCCTCCCTCCCATTACCCCTCCCACAGTCCTTCCCCACATTCCCCTTCCCCTTCTCTTCTGAATGGGTCAGATTCCCCTGGATATCCCTTACCCTGGCACATCAAATCTCTTCGGGGCTAGGCACATCCTCACCCACTGAGGTTAGAAAAGTCAGCCCAGCTAGAACTACATATCCCGCATACAGGCAACAGCTTTTGGGATAGCCCCTGCTCCAATTGTTTGGGACCCACGAGAAGACCAAGCTGCACATCAGCTACATATGTGTGATGAGACCTAGGCCCAGTCAGTGTACACTCTTTGGTTAGTGGGTCAGTCTCTGAGAGCCCCAAGGGTCCAGGTTATTTGACTGTTGGTCTTCCTGTGGCGTTCCTATCCCCTTCGGGGTCTGCAATCCTTCCTCCTGTTCTTCCACAAGAGTCCCCAAGCTCCATCCACTGTTTGGCTGTGGGTGTCTGCATCTGTCTGAGTCAGAGAGACAGTCTGTGGAGCCTCTCAGAGGACAGCCATGCCAGACTCCTGTCTGCAAGCATAACCTCTAATAGTGTCAGGGATTGATGCTTGCCCGTGGGATGGGTCTCAAGTTAGGCCAGTTATTGATTGGCTATTCCCCCATTCTCTGTTCCATCCCGACCCTGCATTTCTAGTAGCCTGGATACATTTTGGGTCGAGAGTTCTGTGAGTGGGTTGGTGTTCCTATTATTTGCTCCACTGTGGTTCCTGCTGCGGCTATAGGAGCTAGCCTCTTCAGGTTCCGTTTCCCCAGAGCTGTGAGTCAAAGCTAACTAAGCTTTGGTTCTCCACCCCTATTGGTTTTTTTTTTTTTTCGAGGCAGGGCTTCTCTGTATAGCCCTGGCTGTCCTGGAGCTCACTTTATAGACCAGGCTGGCCTCGAACTCAGAAATCTACCTGCCTCTACCTCCCAAGTGCTGCCCTATTGGTTCTTGAGTGCCTCCCTTATCTCACGTCTCTATCTTGCCCTCTCTCTTGTTTCTCTTCATTTAGTTTGGTGTTGACCATTGGCTTGTTGTGTATTGATTTGATTATGCTTAGGTATGTGCCTTGTATCCCTGATATCTTTAATACCTTTAACATGAAGTGGTAATGGATTTTGTCAAAGGCTTTTTCAGCATCTAATAAGATGATTGTGTGTTTTTTTTTCTTTCAATTCCCATATGTTTGATTACGTTGATGAATTTTCATATACTGAATCATCCCTGCATCCCTGGGATGAAGCATACTTGATCATGGTGGATGATGTTTTTGATGTGTTCTTGGATTTGGTTTTGAGTATTTTATTAAGTATTTTTGCATCAGCGTCCATAAGAGAAATTGGTCTGAAGTTCTCTATCTTTGTTGAGTCTTCATGGGGTTTAGGTATCAGGGTGAATGTGGTTTCATAGAATGAGTTTGGCAGTGTTCCTTCTGTTTCTATTTTGTGGAATAGTTAGAGGAGTGTTGGTGTTAGCTCTTTTAAAGTCTTGTACAATTCTGCACTAAAACCATCTGGCCCTGGGTTGTGAGACTTTTAATGACTACTTTTATTTATTTAGGGGTATAGGACTATTTAAATAGTTTGCCTGATTTTATTTATTATTATTATTATTATTATTATTATTATTATTTTGTTTTTTTGAGACAGGGTTTCTCCGCCTGCCTCTGCCTCCCGAGTGCTGGGATTAAAGGCGTGCACCACCAGGCCCGGCGGTGTTGTCTTTTTTTTTTTTTAAAGAGAAAGAAAAAGACCTGTAGCTATTGGCAGAGTGATACTGCAGTGCTTCCTGGGAAATGTAGTTTGCTGTATCACGAAATCTTTGCGCATTAAAATCCAGGCTTCTTTCCCACTACTAACTGCATCTGTTTGCAAGTCCTAACCTACCTGGACTGATGCCGTTTCCCCAGGTACCACTTGAACTAGGTCCTCACGGTAGGCTAGGCTACCTTTGTTCTTTGGTTGGTCACATGAACAGATTCGCCACGCAAGTCTGGGTCCTCGAGCCTTCCAAGCAGTTTACTTGCTCTTGATTTAACGTTGGTAAGTGGTATCTGCCTAGAAAATAGCTCCTTTCAGTAAGATTTTCCAATTTTGTGGATGTCAGACTTTTGAAGTAAGACCCAATGATTCTTTGAATTTCCTCAGTTTCCGTTGTTATGTCTCCCCTTTCATTTCTGATTTTGTCCACTTGGATACTGTGTCTCTGTCGGTTAGTTTGGGTAAGGGTTTGTCTATCTTGTTGATTTTCTCAAAGAACCCAGATCTTGGTTTCGTTGTATCTTTGTATTGTTTTCTTTGTTTCTGTTTGACTTCAGCCCAGATTTTGATTATTTCCTGCCTTCCACTCCTCACTGGAGTGCTTGCTTTTTTTTTTTTTTTTTTTTTTTTAATTTTATTTTTATTTATTTATTTTTCCCTAGAGCTTTCATGTGTAACTTTAAATTGCTGGTGTGAGAACTTTCTAATTTCTTTATGCAGGCACTTTGTGCTATAAACTTTCCGTTTTGTGCCTCCTCCTCCCTTTCTCCTCCTCTTCTTCATTCTTCTATTCCTATTATTCATAAATTTGTCCTTTTCATAGTGTCCCATATTTCCTGGATGTTATATGCCTGGATTTTAAAAATATTTAACATTTGTTTGACTGGGGTATCCATTTCTTCTTCTTCGTCTTCAGTGTCTGAGCTTCTCTTTTCTATCTCTTGTATTCTGTTAGTGAAGCTTATGTCTGGGATTTTATTTTATTTTATTTTATTTGACTTTACATTTTTTTCATTTCTAGTTTTATCTCAGCTTGGGTTTTCTTTAGAGATTCCATTTCTGCTTACATGTCTTAAATATTTGTTTTCATTTCATTTTACTGTGTTTTCATATTCAATTTCATCACTGAATTCAGTCCTATCCTCTTTAAGGTCCTTTGGCATATCTGTAATCGCTATTTTGAAGTGCTTGTCTTACACTTCAGCTATCTTGCCTTTTTCAGAGCCTTCCAGTGGGGTTGCTGGGTCCTAGTGGTGGCGTCGTGTTCTGGCTGTAATTAATTGTGTTTTAACACTGGTATGTAGGCATCTGGGTTTGGAATGATGACGATTATAGATGTTGACATCTGATGTTGTCTTTGCCGAGTAGGTTTCCTGTTTCTTGGTCTCTTTGGCTCTCATTGGATCTTAGGAGAATGAGATGGGTTACCTGGTAGGGAGTGCTTCTGAGCCCCTGCTATTGCGGTCACTGAGGTCTAGGTTTGAAAACTGACAGGAAGGAACTGGAATGAGCTCAGTGGGGTGGTGCCGAGAGCGTCAGGTGTGCCAAGGTGATGTGGGTAGTCCCCCTGGGAATGGTGGCAGAGAGGAAGGTGGTCTAATATAAAGGAAGGGTTGAGTCTGGGGGATTAGAACTGGAGGACAGAGGAGAGAGTGAAGCCGCCTACCTGATTCCATGGTGAGTGTATTCAGCAGGTTTCCAGGGAGTGTTTCCTGGTGTTGTCAGCTGAGACAAAGGGATGGGGTCGGGGAGGGATGCTTAAGGATGCCGGTCTGGTCCCCTAGGGATGCAGGCAGAGAGGAAGGGGGAGGTTGCAGCAGATGATCTGCTAGGAAACTGGGGATAATACTGGGGAACTGGAATCGGGGGCCGGGGGGGGGGGAGAATGAAGGTCACCTAGCTGGTTCTGGAATCTGTTCTTCATGTGTTACTGGCTCTTGGTATTCCAGATACTCTATGAAAACTTCCTTAGTTACGATTTTTATTGCTGGGAAGAGATGCCATGTCCCCAGAAACACTTATAAAGAAAAACTTTTTAACTGGGGCTGGCCCACAGTTCATAGCTTTCGTCCACTATTCTCAGGGCGGGAAGCATGGCAGGGCGCAAGAAGACATCGTTCTGGAGAAGGAACTGAGGGATCTACACCTGTCTCTGCAGGCAGCAGGGAGAGTTATTAACCCCACTAGGCCTGGCTTAAGCTTCTGAGACCTCCACGCCTGACTCTACTCACAGGCTTCCTCCAACAAGACCACACCCACTCCCCAAGGGCCACACTTCCTAATGATGCCACTCCTTATGAGCCTATGGGGGCGATTTCCTTTCCAACCACCACGGAAATCGTTATAAATTTCCCAAGACTACAGAGAAAAGATGTGAGATAGTCCCTTGTCTCTCTTTACCTTCCCTCCCTCCCTTTATTCTTTCCTCTGTTGGAAATAAGGTAACACCACATTCGAACGACTAGTGAAAACGAAGCGGGTTTTGCTAGATAGAGAAAGGGACACCAGCACAGAAAACAAGTAAAACATGCCTTGTGGTATACTGTGGTATACTGTGGTATATTGATCGGGAGCCAGGCAGCAGAATTTAAAATCCTATAATTGGGGACAGAGCTTCCTCCTCGCTCCCCGAGGATGCCAGTCTTCTCCTGGATGCCTTGGGTACAAGATGTAGAACTCGCAGCTCTTTCTCTAGTGTCATGGCTGCCCACATGCTGCCATGCTTCCTGCCTTGATGATAGTGGACTGAACCTCTGAACCTGTAAGCCAGCCCTAATTAAATGTTGTCTTTATAAGAAAAAACAAACAAACAACAAAAAACCACCCCAAACCTGTGATAGAAGATGTTTCTGTTTTCTTCTCCTATAGACCAGAAGTTGCCTCCTCCCCAAAAGCCTCATCTTATTGGCTTAGGACACAAAGCCCCACTCATTGAACAATTTAGAACTGGAGGTTACCATCTCCCTTTTCCTATGCTGGGTTCGGTCACATAGAACTTTCTAAATCTCGGAGTTCCGAGACAAGCAGGCACGAGGTACCAGCTAGGAGAGGAGGGGCCGAGACCTCCCGCTCGTCTGTCTGATGAACTCTAAGCATCATATCAAAAAGGCACTACAACATTCTATTTCTTACACCTTCTTTTCTTTACTGATAAGGTCTCTTATATCCCACACGGGTCTTGAACTAGCAATGTAGTGCAAGAGACCAGGAAAGTAAAATGGGACCCCGTGCCTGGATAAGGGGGGTGAGCAGCAATAAAGAGAGGGAAAGCAGTGTTCTGATGTGGGAAAAGGGAGGCTCTTTAGGGAGAGGGAGGGAAGCAAATTCAGAGGGAGGTGGACATAAGTATAGAGGAGGGAGGCAGGGAAGATAACGATAAGGTTGTCTGTAAAAGCCATAAGGAACCACATTATACACACACACACACACACACACACACACACACACACACACACACACACACACACACNCNCNCGCGCGCGCGCGCGCGCGCGCGCGCACGGTAAATAGTTTTTTTTTAATTTAAAGATTTATTTATTTATTATATGTAAGTACACTGTAGCTGTCTACAGACACTCCAGAAGAGGGAGTCAGATCTTGTTATGAGATGGTTGTGAGCCACCATGTGGTTGCTGGGATTTGAACTCAGGACCTTCAGAAGAGCAGTCGGGTGCTCTTACCTGCTGAGCTATCTCACTAGCCCCAATAGTTTTTTATCAAAGTGTTTTAAAACATGTATTTGTATCTACCTAGATGATCCATACAATTCTGTGTATAAATGCAAACATAGAATTTAAAGAAACTTTCTCATTGAGGCCGATGGTGTTCCCTTCAAGAGCCAAAGACAACCTAAAGAGACCGGGTACCAGCCACGCTGGGAAGCCTTCTTTTGAGTTGTTGGCCAGGGCTGTCCAAGAGACTCCCCAAAATAACAGCTTATTGCTACTGCACTTGGTTTGAGCCCCCAACCCTCCACACCAGGCCCCAGGGTGTGAATGTAGGTCCAGATTGCTGAAGACACACTATGTACTTCAGAAAGAGGGCCCAGAGACCCCTGAGCTGGAACTAACCTCAACGACCAGTTAAAACGTGAGTGTGTTCATGTGTGCTTTCAAAAAAAAAATTGGATTATCTTCTGTAAAATCCAGTTTTCCTCTTTTGATCCCTTGTAACAACACTGCAAGGCGACTGACTGACTGCTAAATGAGGCACGCAAAGACGACGGACTAGAAGCCGGTTTTATGTAGCATTTATTCATGACCTCTGAATTCTTAAGCTCACACAGAAATTTATTTCATAAATATTCTTTAGATTTATCTAGCTCTTTTAATTGATTTAATTATGTTAGTCTGTTTTCTTACAGTCAAACTCTCAGGTGAATCACAAGTGGAATCACAAAAATATAGTTAGCGTTTTCCAGATGTATTTAAGAAGAGACAGGGAAACTCTGAAGGCAGAAAACGAGAAGCTTGTAAAACAGCTTGCTTCATTAGAAATGACTCACCCTCTATGTTACACAAACCTTTACATATCATTGAAAAATCTTTTACCCATATTTAATATGCCGAGGAAAATAGCTTGTTACAAAAGTTCATTTTCTATAAACATTTTTAAAACCAGGAGAAAAAAAATCATTACTTCCAAAATATACTTTGACTAATTCTAGACAGGAATCACAAGTTTCTTTAAAGCCAGAATGATGTTATTCTCCAAGTGATACCTTTGTCATATTTTGAAGATATGCTGTGTTTCTTTTCCTTAGTATGGCGTCCTTTAGGCTAAGGAACTATCGGGAGTGATGTGCTTTCATCAGTGACATTGGACTGGGTAAATGGTGGGCTGGAATAAATCAAATTTCAGCGAAACCCAAACGGTGTGAGGCTGTGATGAAGTTGTGAAAAGAAAGAAGGAAACTTAGGAAGGCCAAAGATTTCCATATGGTCAACTGAAATAGGTAGGAAAATCCAAAGGTTTCTCTTACAGCCAAGACTAGCAAAAAAAAAAAAACGTATCAGGGTCTGGAGAAGGCTCGAGATAACTCATCAGGTTCACAGTGTGCAATGTCTGTAACACAGACGGAGGGAGACCTATGGAGTTCCCAACTCAGCAAGAGGAACGTTTAATGGTGAAATGGAAAAAGTTCTGAGAGGATGACACAATTGGGGCGATTCTGAGGGAAGGCTGAAGGACCGCTGGCTTAGGCTTCCGATATTTCACTAATGTGCAAATGAAGCTGTCATTATTAAGCATGTGCTACCGCTGTGTCATCTCCGGACCTTCCTAAATAACATGGCATGAGACAAAGGCTGGAGTTCAAAGGGACTATTTGGCTTGCGTTGGATGGGTTGGGTTGGGTCTCAAAGGCGGTGAAGTCTCTCTCAGTGGATTCTGTAGAACTTCTGTGCCTGAATAGCCACAAAAGGAGAATAGGCTGTGCCTAGAAGGTGGCGGGCATGGTTGGGAGATAGGAAGAATACGTTAGGAAGCTCTGAAGTTCCTTCCTAATTAAGAAAAGAAATAAAAAAACATCCAGACAAGAGAAGCTCAGCAGCCGAGGAAGCATAAAAAGAATCTAGATCAGTAATTTAATCTTTCCTTTTCATTATTTCCACTGGCTGAAAGCCAGAGGTAAGGGAGCCTGGCGGAGGCGCTTGTAGATCGTCTTAGGGAACAGAAGTGGAAACTCATGTTCTGTTCCAGAGTGCATCCCAAGTTCATACCTTTTCCTGAGAGGACAGATTGGAAATATCTTATGAGATGGTTGATATCAGTATCTTTTAGGATAAAAACATATGCTTGTGGTATCAGGGTGTGCCCAGACTTGTGGATAAAGTTTATTTAAAATTATCAGGAAAAAACAAAAACAAAACCCAAACCATTTCATTCCTAATCATCTCTTTTGGAGAGACACAACCAATTGTGAAAGTTAAGGCGTTTGCATCCCCCCCAAATAATTGGTATTCACCCTCAACAAGAATATATGAGCAGTTGGACATGGTGGCGCACGCCTTTAATCCCAGCACTTGGGAGGCAGAGGCAGGTGGATTTCTGAGTTCGAGGCCAGCCTGGTCTACAGAGTGAGTTCCAGG
>NC_034611.1:41455450-41480373 GCF_900095145.1 Mus pahari
ACACACACACACACACACACACACACACACACAGAGAGAGAGAGAGAGAGAGAGAGAGAGAGAGGAGAGGATAATACATGAATGGAAATGAGGATGATGACAAGTGCAATGTGTAGTTTTTGATTACATGTAGATTTTTTTAAAATAAAAGAAAATCAACTACAAAGAATTTTTTGAGGCAGAGTTTAAATTTGAACCACGGATTGTCTACCAAATGCGCTCAGGCTCCTGTAGCTGGTGACACTGAAGATGGATAGGGTAATGTTCTGATTACTCACAGGAGAGGTATGAGAAAGCATTTTACAACTTTATGATGATGTAATTTATTATTATTATTATTATTATTATTATTATTATTATTATTTATTTTCTGCTGGTTCAGCAACGAGCTCACTTACAGTAAGAAAGAAACTGAGGTGATACACTAACACTTGGTGCACTCAAGGACAGAGTGTGCTTGTGCTAATCTTTTGACTTTGCCTTTCCCCAAAGTTAAGACGAACTTAGGGAAGGAGGAAGGACAAGGTTAGGAGACAGAACCAGGCCTGGGGCTGTCCTCAAGGTTGCAAGGATGCTCCCTTCATACTACAGATGCAAGGATGCTCCCTTCACACTACAGATTCAGTGTGGAAGATCAGGTCTGGCCAAAGGCTTACGGCTGGTGAAGATTTATTTTTAGAATTTGCCAAACAAAGTTCTATAGGAATATGAATACCTCACACTTTAAAAATCAGAGCAGGTGGCCAGATTTAAGAGCTGAATAGTGTAATTAGCAATAGAAGCCAAAGAAGATAATTCCAAGAATTAAAAAAACAAAAAAAATCCAGATGTTTTAAGCTAAATGGAAATTTCACATTCACATACCCAAATAGTTAACAGAAAATAACCTTAGAAATGACAAATGTCTTCAGAGTCAGGCTTCCTCCTTGATTAAGCATCACCGAAAGGCAGGCGCATACTCTACTTGCAACTGCATGAGTCCTGCAGGTGTTCAAGGTACAAAGCTGCGGAGACACCCAAAGGTCACGTGGAATGGTCTGCCATTTCTCAGCCCCACCATCCCGCACACCCATGTGTCGTATTATGTATTGCCTGGGTCAGGAATTCAAGGGTTTTTCCTCTGGACCTTTAGGGCAGCCAGATAATGCTTTTAGCCCAAAGTGATATTGGCAAACCAAACCAAACCAAACACTAAAAACCAAAAAAACAAAACAAAAACAAAACAAAACAAAAAACCACCAAAAAACAAACAAAAAACAAAACAAAACAAAAAAACTAAAGGAAAAAACCCCCCAAAAGCCACTGCCTATCTTGGCTTCTAAAAGTTACTTAGAAAAGAGAAATGTCCCTGTAGGTTGGAACAAGCCAACAACATAGCAGTAGTAGCGTTGGCTTCAGAAGACGGCATCTATGAGACAGTCCGTAGGGTCAGCGTCTTCATTTACACAAAGATGTCATGTTTCTTAGGCTTTTGTGGTGGCAGCAAATGGCTTTAACACATTATGTCCACTAAATAACATCAGACTTAACTTAGTCATCTTTTGTTATTACATCAACTGTCAGAATACATTCATGTCTACTTCCCTCCACCAGCAGATACTTTCTTAAAATCAAATATCACGGGAAGTGCGGGTACTTCTTAGTCAAGCAGTCAGAACCAGCTCTGTGACGGGATCAGAGAAGGGCAACATTTCATTTACTAAAACTTCCAAAGGCTGGAGAGAGCAAGCATGGTCATCCCAATGGTCGGAAGGGACAGGTTGAATGGAGAGAAGCAAGGCCTTGGTGACTGACTATAGCACACCCACTGGGAAGAATGAATTCTGTGTCACATAGTACGGGAGATGGAAGGACAACAGGGGAGGGAGGGAGGAAGGGAGAGAGAGAGAGAGAGAGAGAGAGAGAGAGAGAGAGAGAGAGAGAGAGAGAGAATAAACGAGAGAATGGGAAGAGAGAGAGGGAAATGGGATGGAGGAGTCAGTTGGGAAGGCTACACATCAAGGGCATTTAATCTATATGTACCAACTGTCTGTTGTCAATGAACTCCCCATAATATAATACGTAGGATCAGCCAGGACTCACTACCCCTTAATAATGAACAAACACTGCACTAATCTGGCTCGAGGATCTTACTGGTCATTTTAAAACTTTATTTCCTCTCTTCTGGGAAATGGGAAAGTTTATCTTTCATGGGAGCATCTAGAAACGGCTGGGGCTACAAAGAGTACATTCCGACTAGGGTGAACAGATCGCACACCCAGCTTTATTTCCCGTCTCTAGACTCGTCCCAAAGGGTAGCCTGGGAATGGGCTGTCTGGGGGTACAGATCATGTAGCCCATCAAGGGAGTGGTCCCTGGTGAAACTGCCCAGGAAGGAAATGGCCTGGATGTTTCCAGAGGAACGGCAGGCTTTCCCCAGCTCCAAGTCCCCACGTCAGGTTAAGCCACAGGCCCAGAGACCAGCAGGGAGTGGAGGAGAGGTGGGATAGGAAAACCGTACTGCCTATATGGTAGCTCCGCGCGCGTGCTCAAAACTTAGAAAAATAAGTGACGGAGAAGTTAGTCAAGAAGACGTAGGTGGAAAAGAACCGCCCCAGCAAACCCCTCAGTCGCAAAACCTGAATTCCAGTAAAGCCTAGCGGGCAGGTCACAGGCAGAAGTGAGATGCGGGGTGGAAGCGGCGGCAGCCTCTCCTGCTCTGTCCTCGGCCCAAGGGGTTAAGGCTGGTCCTTCATGCTGTGGTCCGCATGGCCCACAGGTCCTGGCTAGCAGCACTTAGAGGGTTAAGAGCATGAGAAGTGGGTAAGAGACGTCTTCCAGAAGTCCTTGTGGGGCTCCAGCTTTCCGGCTCCTGGAAGTCGGGGATCGCTTCAGCCACCGAGGGCCACTTTCTGTCCCATGGGGGCCTCCTGGTGGAAACAGTGTTCCTTTCTTCCAGAAGACGAGGTGGAGTGTTAGTGACACATCCTGGTTGTCATCTCTTTCTGGAAAGCAAGGAGAGAAGGGCCGTTAGGGGGACAATGAGCAGGGCAAATGGTGGAAACACCGGGAACGTTTGCCTGCGCCATGAGAACGCATTCCATTTGCTCTGTGGGCTTGAGTCGTCTTAAGACTGACTCTCCTCCTCCTCCTCCTCCTCCTCCTCCTCCCTCGCATCTCTCATTTTTCTTCCCACTGACTTTCTCTTGAAATACTGTTTGAAATACTTTACTCTCTTGCCAAGAATCCAAACTAACTGCTTTTTCGGGGCGGGTATAGGGGGAGGAAGATCTGGAGCCACTGACCACTTGGAATTAAATAATCTCAGGAGGTCATGAAGAATGACCTCCCGTGTTCATCCCCATCCCTCCCAGTTGTCTCTCCCAGGAGAGCCAAGCCTTGCTTGCCAACTGGTATGATGAGGGGTTTGGGCTGCTGCTTGTAGACTAGAAAACATCTTCCATTTGACTAAGTTTCAATCAAAGATGGGGAAAAGTGGAGGATGTAATCATGTACAAGCCAGGAGGAATTGAGGAAGATGGAGAAACACCAGAGTCTGGCCTGCAATCTACCTAGGCACATGCATACGCCGAACTCCTAGTGGTCATTTACTCGTCTTACTGTGTGACATACTGGGAGATGGGCCCGATGTTCTCAGGTACCTACGGGAGGAAGAGGTGTGGTGGATCCCATGCTGAAATAAGAACATCACGGCAAGCATTTACCAACAAAGACATGAAGCATACTGAAACCAGGTTCAGATACATTACAATCTCACTTCTGCCTCTTGCCATTCACCCCCACGAAGAGCTTCATGACTTAGGTAAAATGTCTGTTTTCAGGGACATCTTTTCTAACTCCAACATGGGATACACCCACTTCTTCCCCCTTGGAACAGCCACAGAGCCCCTCTTCGCCAATCAAAGGTATAATGGTAATTTTAATATAAACGTATGCAGTAAATTATTACAGCAGCCGTTTTCTTTTTAATCCTAGCTAGTTTGATCCAATAACAACACAGAGACCGAGATTTATTTTTAACTTAAAGTACAATAACTAGGTATTATAATTCCCCTTTAATTCTCTAATCCAGTCTGGCTACCTCACAGCCCAAGCCCCTCAGATCCTGGCATTTTTGTATTGGTTTGGCTCTCTGGGCTTCTGGTGCGTTTTGTTTGGATGTCTCTCTGGACTCCTGCCTCCCGTCAAATCCTCTCTTTCTCCCCCTCCTCTCCTGGCTGGCCGAAGTCCCGCCCTATTCTTTCTACTGCTTAGTTATTGGCCTTTCCAGATTGTTTTGACAAGGCAAAGAAAACCTGGTGATCACGGTTTATACAAACTTGAGACAGGGGATTCTTAAACATTACGGTGCTGTGTCTGGATTGTCGGGGGATAGGGAAATCATCCTTTGAATAATAGAAGGGTAGACTTTACACAGTGGACAATAACATTGTGCCTACAGAAAAGCCTTTCATTGGGGGCTGCAACCCTACAGGTGNAACAACAATATGAACTAACCAGTACCCCCAGAGCTCCTGTCTCTAGCTGCATATGTAGCAGAAGATGGCCTAGTCAGCCATCATTGGGAAGAGAGGTCCCTTGGTCTTGCAAACTTTATATGCCCCATACAGGGGAACATCAAGGCCAAGAAGTGGGAGTGGGTGGTTAGAGGAGCAAGGCAGGGGGAGGGTATAGGGAACTTTTGGGATAGCATTTGAAATGTAAATGAAGTAAATACCTAATAAAAATTGGAGAAAAAAAAAAAGAAAAGAAAAGCCTTTCATTTCCTTTCTTTTTTTTCTTTTTGGTTTTTCGAGACAGGGTTTCTCTCCTGGCTGTCCTGGAACTCACTCTGTAGACCAGGCTGGCCTCAAACTCAGAAATCCACCTGCCACTGCCTCCTGAGTGGGATTAAAGGCGTGCGCCACCACACCTGGCCTAAGCCTTTCATTTCTGCTCTTTGGATCATCCCAGGTTAGAGCCTATGGACTGTGCCAGCTGTTTGCCCTTGTATCCCCAGTGCCTGACAATCAGGTTCAACAAATGTTTGCGTAATCAAGTAACCCACAGGTTCTCAGTCTCTTCACCTGCAGTGCAGTGTGTGAGTGAGTGGATCAGGGGAAGGTCAAATGCACTAATATATGCATGGACGCAATACACCTCAGGTCCCTTCTCTGATCCCTTTTTACAGAAGCACAAACCCGACATCAGTTACTCTGTGCTGGCATGAAGTGACAGAAAGGAAGGAGCGTCTGCTAAGAGCCCATGGGGTGTTCTGTGCTTCGGGCAGCTGGGTCATTATGTACACAGAGCCCTGAGAGGGAACCACAACTGTCCACCAGAAGAATTTTAGTCTCGGAGTCAAACTAGTTTGTTTGAGATGAATGGCAGCCTAACCAGGGACAGGCTGTGAGAGGCCGAGGAGGTCTCTCCTGCTCTTACCTGGTGCTCTGCGGGAACATCCTGCAACCCTGGCTGTCGCCCTGAGAGATGAATGTACACTGTACTGGCAAGGCGGGAGGTTGGAGAAAGAGGAGCGACTCAATAAAGCCACTGGGCCAGGAGTAGATATGGTAACCTGGAAATTCATCGACTCATATACTAATTCTAGATGGTTGCAGGTAATTTCTGAGTTTTCAAAGTGCCAGTGGCACTGCTTTCTTCAGTAGACTGATACCAATTGGAATTATTAGTTGCCATAGAGAAAAGCTTTAAGACAGTTGTTTCCTAGAGTATGTACACTTAACACAGAAGAGTTTTTTTCTTTTTCAAAGAGCAGAGAGAGAGGGAACAGATCCAAGGCCCTTGAGTTAGGCTTTGACGAGTTAGTAGCAAATGGGGCTTTTCTGAACCACAGCGTGATCCCAACGGGCAGAAGAAAAGCTGTTTCTGAGCTCTCTAATTCCTACAGGGAAATAGGGTTTTAATGACAGCTCACAAACCGAAGGACATTGTTCTTGGATCTAACCTTTGAAGATCTATAGGTGTAGCCTGGCAAGATGGCTCAGCAGGTTAAAGCGATTGCTGCCACACCTGAAAAACCTTGCGTTCTAGACTCACATTGGTGCGAGGTGAGAACTGACGACTTCAAGTTGTCCTCTGGCATCCACATGCGTGCCAGGCACTCACACTTAATTTTAAAAAGCACAGGCCCTCTTTTCCTGCGACTGGGTTGCCTCATCCACAGCCTTAATATGAGGGGGAGGTGCCGTCTTATTGCAAGCCGATATGCCATGCTTCCTTGATATCCCTGGGAGGCCTGCCCTTTGGGGTAAGGATGAGTGAATTTACACACACACACACACACACACACACACACACGCTGAGGCTTCAAGGCTGTAAGGCTGCATTCTACTTCCTTGCCACTGCCCTTTGGGGTAAGGATGAGTGAATTTACACACACACACACACACACACACACACACACACACACACACACACACACACGCTNACACACACACACACACACACACACACACACACACACACACACACACACACGCTGAGGCTTCAAGGCTGTAAGGCTACATTCTACTTCCTTGCCACTTGGTGGCGCTATGAAACCGTTTAAAGAGCTAGTCTCCAGCCATAAACATAGTGTTCCTCACTGAACCCTCCTGAAGGCTAATCTGACAGATCCAAAGACCCAAAGACATTCATTCCTCCATTCCTTCCTCAAGGGGGAGCAGGCTCAGTGTCTTTCTCAGAGAGTGGAGCGCAGCATGTACAAGGCGGGTTACCCAAACCTGAAGCAGGCTCAGGATGCTTTCTGCAGGGGAGATTTCTTAGAAGTCTCTGGCAAGAGACTATACTTAGCATACTTAGCTTGAAAAGTATCTCAATAGTTTATGACCCAGCTGTTCCACTCCTGGGCATATACACATATACCATGTATGCTCACCCATGTCCATTGCTGCTGTACTCACAACAGCAAGGAAATGGAACCAGCCCGGATGTCCACCAACACATGAAGAGGCTATGGAAATGCAGAGCCTGCACGCAATGGAATTTCATTCGGCTGTAAAAATGGCATTATGAAGTTTGTAGGAAGATGGATGGGCTGGGACGTAATTAAACAAGATGTCAGAAAGACAAAAACCACATGCTCTCTCTTACATGCAGATCTTAGCCTGCAATGTATAAATGTGTGTGTGTGAGTGCGCACACGCCAACAGATACATATATGTGCATAAAGTCTAAGTGGCTAGAGGAGAGACGAAGGGGGGAAAGGGACTGGGGGAGGAGTTAAATCGAGGACCAGGAGTAGCAAGGGGGATGGGGGATGCGAGGGGGAGGGGGAACCTACTGACAGATTTGTAATAATGCTAACTTAGAACGTTAAACATTTTTCTCAGATGCACTCCTGTGGAAGAAATAAAGGCAGGCTTTGGATCTGCCACTCCAGTCAGCCAGCCTCATTCCCCACAGCCTCCACCAACTTCCACAGTCTGCGGCCTGGAAGACTTCCACAGGGCGGGTCCCACCACCTTCTGGTCACAGGGTGCACCTTACAGACAGCCAGGCTGACCAGATCCCCACAAGCCTGGAGTTTCTCCCTGGCTGTTTATTCTACCCAGTAAATGGCTCCATTTCTCCTGTGCCTGGCAAATTCTCACACTTTACGTGACTCCCTGAAAGCGTTATTCACTCCATTCTGGGTCCCCATTGCCTGGCTTTCTGCTAACACTGGAATTCATTACACAATCGGCCTCGATCTGAATTGCGTATTGTGTATACCTCAGTGTATATTGCTGTGCGATGAAGGATATGTTTCCAAGTATTACATAGTATATATGATTTGAGGCAGTTATAAATACAATTAAGCCTAATGTGAGTTATAGCTGGGTAAGTTAAATTACACTTAGTTTTGTGCTTTCAATTTCTGATTATTTTTTTGTCCTTGACATAGTCTCTGATTTTTTTAGGATACTTTTAATACATTATTTCTTGCTTTTAAAGAAAGAGCTCTAGAAACTTAAAGAGCAGTGGAAGGGGAACTGGAGCTAAACACCCAGGAGAAGTCACATTTCATTTGAGGAAAGATACTTTAATGACTTTTGCCAGTTTTTGTAGGGAAGGTACGGGCGGAGAAAACAACCTAAGCTTTGCGTAAGTTACACAATTCCTTGTCTGACCTCAGCTTTCAGAACTGAAAATGGCCTCTGTTGGAGAGCTCGCTGAGATGATTTGACATCCATCAATCAAATTTCTCTGAGTTCCATGATTTAAATATCACCATCATCATTGTCATCACCACCACCACCACCACCGCTGCCGCTGCTACATCCTCTCATCTTACTCCCCTGCCTCCTGCCTGGGAATCAGAGCTTGGCTGCAGGCGCCTGCCGTGTCCTCTCCCAAAGTCTAAGGGTCTCTCTCTCCTCTGTCCTGTGGGTTCTGAATCTCTCCAGAGACCCCTGCCATGCTTTTCTTCTCTAGTGCTGGGGCCTCGGCTTTCCTTGGAACCTCTGCCACGCATTTGCCATTCTGTCTGTCTGTCTGTCCGTCCGTCCGTCCGTCCGTTCATCCATGGTTACAATAACTCCTCTAATAAACTCTTAGAAGAGTTTTTCTAGTGTCTTCTCAATCCATCCACCTCACCCAAAACTTAACCTAGACCAGACTGGCTCTGAACCGAAGCCACGTGCCCCCTTAGCCCCCTTAGCTCCTTAGTGGCTTTCAATCCGGCCTGAGTTGCTTTAACAGTGAGCGAGCAAACCCTATGCTATTCCCATTACTCCACTCGGGGGGGGGGGATGCAGCTTAGGACATCAGTGGTGTTTAAGATGCTCCAGGGACACAAGAGCAACAGCATCTTACACCCCCCACCGCCCATTTGCTTTTAATTCCACCACATTCTGCTAACCATAAGGAACAAGAAGGATGAGGGAGGAAGACAAATTAGCAGCAGTGGAACCAACTAAGGGGCGAGAACAGAGAGCAGAAAGGAAGGCGGGTGTGGAAGGTTCCGTGTGAGAACACTTGGGTCTGGAAACAGGAAGGACAACGTGAGAAGATGCCCCCGCCCCCATCACAGCCATCCAAACCTCCATGGTTTGGAACAGGGTAGTGTTAGAAAGAAGTCCACAATGCAATGCTAGACTTGATCCAACGGGAAAAACTCACTGTCAGCCAACCTGGGACCGGTGGATACTCCTATCTCTGCCGCTCTCCCTCACTCTTGAAGTCACAGAAACGACATGGAATGTTAAAGCACAGGGACCTGCTGTGTGGCTTTCCGATCGAGGCTTCCATGCTCGCCACACAGCAACACTGTTGTGTGCTGCATCCCCAGCCCCTGGTGCCTATGTGGCCCCTGCCCTCCTCAGCTTCAGAGTTTGAGTTCTGGGAAAGGGCCTGAGCTGTGGCAGAAGCACAGTGTAGACACGGCTGCTGAACTGCCGCGGGTGACGCAGAACCATGTAACCGGCTAGGCATTGGTGGCGCACACCTTTGATCCTAGCGTCTTCTTTTAATCCCAGCACAGGCAGGTGCAACTCTGTGTGTTCACAAGGCAGGGCTGGTTAACACGGTGATTTCTCAGCCAATCAGGGAATGTAGGGAGACCCGTCTTAGTAACAAAACAAAATGGAACCCTATGACCAGGAAGAGTTCCATTCTGATGGCAAACTCGGGGCCTCTGGTTAGAGGGTAGACCAGATGGCTTTTCATCTCAGATGGTCTATTTCTTGTGTCCAGATTATACCAGTTTGTTTCTTTTATTATGTGCCAGCCCTCCTCCGTCCCCAAAGCATGTGAGTTAAAATTGCTGTCCATCTTGAGAACCCCATTTCTGCCATGAGTATTCCATTCTATCTCTTAGGGACCAGAGCTGCCCAGGTTCAGTCCCCATCCAGACTGACCCACTTTCCCCCTGCAGCTGGCTCCTGGCCACACCCACTCCCCTCGGGCCAGGCTTCCACACTCACTAGACCCTCCAATCTTCTGTGGCCTCATCTCTTACTTGTAGCCAATGCAAGTTCCCTGTCCCTCTTGACCTGGCAATGTCAATGGAGGAGTACTTAGTTGGCATCAGCAAGAGATGCTGTGGTACCAAACTCATCCATATTAGCCAGAGGGAGATCATTTCTGACTACACACGGGGGAAGCGTGTTCAGACACAGGACAACAAGGGGGGACACTGGTGTTAAAGCGCCACAGACAATAGGCAGATGTGGGTTTGGGTGCTTTAAAATCAGAAGAGATTTTTCACTTAGTTCCACAGACCCAGAAGTCCTCGCTCTGACACGGTACCTTGCGGCCATTCCAGTGCACACAAGATTAAGAGATATTACTCCCCAGTTCCTGCTGGTTTCTGTAGCAGCACTGGCAGGGAGACACGGCTGAGGCCCACAGAGACATAGGAGTCCCCACATCTTCTCTATCTCTTCGCCCAGCTGTGCACCTGGGCGTCAAGGACCTCCTGGTCTACATTTCTCTCACCAGAGCATCTTGGAACAGGCCTGGTCCCTGCCCTTGCTCCTTCACGACTTGGATGCCTGGAACACTCCGGGTCATCCATGCCCTGCTTAGGTGTTCTCGATGCTTCTATTTCACCTCGATGGCAGACAGAGCAACTCCCAGGAAAGAGAGGAGCCTGGACCGAGGGAGGAGAAGGTGTTTAAGTGGCTATTGGCTAACCATGTGGCCTAGACGTTGGCTCTCCCTCAGGTGGGTAGAGAGGATGTCAGGGAGAGCCAGGCCCAACGTTAGGCTGCTGGCTGTAGTAACATCCCCAGGAAAAGGAAGAGGAGAAGTAAAGGAAATAAGGAAAATATAAAAAAACATCCCCAACAATCCCCCAGCCGGTCCGCTTCGGAAAAGCTGGGCTGCTGTGGATGCAGGAGCCAAGTCAGCTCCCATCCAGCCTTGATGCAGGCAGAGGGACCACAGCTCTCCAAATGAGGCTAGCCTCCATTGCCTGTAGTGACAATTTCTCTTCTCACTTTCTAGAATCCAAATAGCTATGTGGCTCGGGGGAGATAATGTCGGTCCTTGGACAACCATCCCACTGCTCTCAACAAGTCCATGATGTTAGCATTCTAAGCTCCACCCCACAGTTACCTGGCAACAGCCAGGTAGGCCTGGCCCACTATAAAAGGGGCTGCTTGCCCCCTCCTCTCTCTCTCTTGCCTCTCTCTCTTGCCTCTTGCTCTCTTGCTCCCCCTCTCTCCCCATTTCCTTCTCCCATCTCTCCACATGGTCATGGCCGACCTCTACTTCTCTGCTCTCTCCTTCTCTCTCCTTCTCTCTGCCTCTACTACCCTCTTAACTCCCCTCCCCATGCCCTGAATTAACTCTATTCTATACTACACCATCGTGTGGCTGGTCCCTCAGGGGTAAGGGATGCCTTGGCATGGGCCCTCTGAGACACCCCTTCTCCTCCATAACTCACCACACACCCCCCCATAGAACATATCTTATACCTCTTTACCTTTATATAAATACATCACATGGGACTTGCTTGTCCACTGTGCAGGGGGAGGCATCCCTGGCTGTTTTCATGATAATGGCGTGAGAGATGAAGGTCAGAAACTCTTTTATGAATTTATGTCATTCTCCCGTCCAAGCTCAGGGATCTTCCTCCTGGCCCTCAAGACAGGTACGCTTTCTGGCAGGAAACCTCTGTTCAATTGTGGCCAAACTGACCAGCAGGTAATACCAGATTATAGGGCCTAAATATTTTGCATGAGATTTTTATAATGCAACTGTGCCCATTTAACGAGAACTTGGAGGGGGTGGATGGTGGCGAAGCCAGTAGGAAGCTGATGATGGTCACTGTGCATGTCAAATGTCCATCTACATATCTGCACAGATAACACTTGGTAGACTGGTGGGTGGCGAATGAAGCAGCGGTAAGAAGGATGGGGTGATGGCAAAACAACACATGGAGCATCTTGTGTCCCGCCCCGGGGCACATCTATCTTCCCCTGTGTGCCAGACACTGCACTGTGCGGCCTCCGGAACGATGTCAACTGTGTGTGGTCTCCTCACTCTGTAGAGGGAACCCAGGGTCAGCATCTTGGCATAGCCATGTACATGGCCATCAGGATAGCAAGTCTGAAAATTCTAAGTCTGTCTTCCCAAGGGGTCCATCAGCTACGTCCCCAGGCATCCGGCCTTCCTTATCTCCGATCAGCGTGTGCTCTCAGCAGAGCCTGACTCAGTGGTCACAGCGCATCTGTACCAGCCACAGGATGGGATTGCTCCCCAGGGCCCTGAAGCTAGGGCTGCTCCCCTCCCGCGGGAGCGTTCCAAAGTTTGAGATTGTTGAATAAGGCAGGAGAATAGTCAGACTATAAAACTTAAAACAAAACAAAAAGTGCCCCCAAACCCTCACAAGTATGGATGAGGTCCAGCTAGCGCAGAAGAAATAGAAAAACCGTCCTTTTTGGTGCCTTTTAGGGGTGTGGGTGGTGAATGGGCCAAACGAAGTAAAAATAGCATCGTAGTGGGCCAGAGCTCCCTGGCCGGAAAGAACAATATTTATTTGATTATTTCTGTTCCTAGCCGCCCACATTACTTAGACAGAGGGTGTTTCCTCTATGCAAAGGTGGGTCTGAGCATGGACACATACATGCAGGCTCTCAAATCCATACAGCCATAAGTATGGACAGATAAACACATATTCCCGCCACCCACTGAGAAGAGTTACTCATAACCTATACAAAAAACAAACAAACAAACAAACAAAAAATCGAACTGCTTTTCTTTTCCCAAGCCCTACAAACATAAAAAGAAAAAGAAGTTGCTTTATGTAAACACAGCCAGCCCTCGGTTTACACTGATTCACAGAAAAGGGGGAAGCTGCAGATGTCCGAAGCCTTCCCACTGAACCACAGGGTTATGAACACGTGGCTGGATGCCTCCTGTCAGGAGAACGTGGGTCCCAGGGTGTGATGGCTGCTATGCCAACGAAACAAGTTGTCGAACCACAAGGGAGACAAACGGGCCCCTGGGCACCATGCCTGTGAGAGATGATCTAGATTAGGTCAGAATTATCTAGAATGGATTAGATTATCCAGATTAGGTTAATGTAGGAAGACCCACCTGAGCTGTGAGAGCACCATCCCATGTTGGGGTCTTAGAATAAAAAGAACATCAGCACAGCAGGAGATCTGTTACACTCTCCTTCCTCACTGAGGGTGACTACAGGGGGCCCGGCTGCCTCAGACCCCTGTTGACGCACTCTGCTATATGATGGACTGCGCCCATGAACACTTCTTTCCTTATGTCACCATTGTTCGGTATTTTGTCACAGCAATAAAGCGAATCACCAATACTCCGGGGTCACCAGAGTTCTCAAGAGCCCCACAGACCCCTGAAGCACCCTGTTTGACAGCAGCATTCTTTCCAGCATAGTGACTTTCTCTGCAGACTCACCTGCCCTGCTCTCCCCCTGCTAACTCGTCTTGCTGAGGAGCTATTACTTCCTGACCAGGACAGGACAGTGAACCGACACCATCTTGGCTCTAAGCAATGCCACTTGAGACCCAGCATAGCATAGAAGCTGCCTGCTGTGGCTTTCCCTGATTGCTCTCTCCCATCCCCATTTCTGTCTGCTCGGTTTCCTTAGAGTTTCCCTAAAGGTTGGTGTTGTATTCCTTCAGTCAAAACAAAATGCTATCTTAGGGTTCCACTGCTGTGAAGACACACCATGGCCAAGGGAACCCTTATGAAGGAAAACATTTAACTGGGGCTGGCTTAGAGTCCAGGGGTTTAGCTCATTGTCATCTTGGTGGCACGAAGGCAGACATGGCACAGGAGAAGGCGCTGAGGGTTCATTCAACACCCGAATCAGCAGAGAACAGGATGGAAGAGTGACACTGGGCACTAAAACCTCAAACCAGTGACACACATCCTCCAACAATGCCATACCTCCTAATAGTGCCACTTCCCATGGACCCATGGTGAATATTTTCATTCAAACATACCACACATGGCACTACAACAGAAGAACACAGTGGAAAACAGGTCTGGATAGTGTTAAGGAAGCTACTGACCCAGGCCAGGAGCCCCTTACCTCAGATTCTAGCTCTTCCTGTCTCTCCCAGCTACAGGAGGTGTTTGGAGAAGCTACAACTGCACACAGGAAACACTTCTAACTAAAAGCAGGACTCACTCCCTGGTAGTGTCCACGAAGTTGTCATCCCTGATGTTGTGGGACTTTGCCGTGATTCAACTGTTTGTCAGTCACTCCTGTAAGTGATCCCTTACCTGTGCTCTGTGAGAAAGTCGATTCAGTAGACTTACTGGTCTGGACTTCGGTGAGATAGTACTTTGGTCTGTCATCGGTTTCCTTCTGGGGTAATTGGATATTTGTTTTCCTCTCCCCAGGAAAAATGAACACAACAACAGTCTGGTGTCTGTCACCAGTCTAGCTTCCTCTTCCTGCACCCTACCTTCACCTACACGGCCGGACTGGCTCCTGCAGACGGCTCAAGATACCCTATGAGGAGTAAAACAGATTTCTGCATTGCTCAAAGCTTACTTGTAGAGCCTGCCAGCTCCTGGAAGCTGCGGATGGACATTGCGGCACGCTCTCCTTTCTGTTTCTGTCATTGGCCTCCCATCAACATCCAGAAGGGCCACTGGCTGGAAGCAGGGCTTCAGCCTTGTGGGGTCGCTGTAGGCGCTACAGTTCTAATGAATGGGCTCAACTTTAATGACCTTCAAAAAGCCGAGATCAGTCATTTTGGAAGCATTCTGAACTTTCAGGTCATGGGAGCCTGCGGGAAGTTTCTAGTTTCTTAGCAGGCCCTTCCTTCCCTTCGGCAGGAACAGCGTTGTTTTAGGCTGAGTAAGGATTCCAAAGCAAACTGAAAGCCTCCATTTTAATAAAACACGACCTTCCTATACGTCTCAGTTTGCCGTGGGATTAGCTCCCAGCCAAACCCATCCTAATCCGTAAACATGGTGAGAATCCACTTCACACACCTGGCCTACGGAACATCTGGGCTAGCAGCGTAGCGCTGTGCAGAGGAAGGGATTTGCGCACGGCTACACGCATGCACAGAAGCACACGTGTGCTCGTGCAGAGGTGAGGTTCCCTCTACTGCCTGGTCTCAAAGGAGAATATCCTGTCACCAGCCTGGAAGAAGGCCAAACCTCAAACTTCCAAGTATGCTTTCTGCCATAAGGTCACAAAAAATCGTAATCGAAGCCCCCACAAGTCAGAGACTCCCTGTGCAAGGTCCCAAGGTCCCACAGAACTGCATCTTTTGGTTTATTTTCAAAGCCTTTTTCATATGTCTGTATGTGTGGTGTGTTGGTGTGGGTGCGTCCACGTTTGGCACATGTGTGCATGCCTGAGGTTTCCTCGTTCGTTTACCCAGAGCCTACAGTTTTGGCTAGAGTGGAGAGCCAGCTCTGGAGGTCCCGTTTCCACCTCTGCCTCCTGCGTGCTGGGATTACAGCTGGCTGCCACGCCCACCCCAACTTGAAGTGGGTACTGGATCTGAACTGTGGTCTTCACGCTTGAATGGCAAGTGCTTTAACCACAGAGCAGTCTCTGCCCTGGGGCCTTTGGATCCAGTCACCATTTTGCCCACTCTTTGGGCACTGGCTCTCCTCTCTGTGGGCGGCTGCTCAGCTATTTTTATAGAGAAGCTGAGCTTGGAGAGGTCAGTGTCTTGTCTGAGGTTACGTGGTTAATACTTGGCAGAGCAAGATTTTAAACCCAGATCATTCACATATTGTGGACAGACCTTAGAACCCTGTTTTCCCTCTATAGCTGGGACCAGAAGAATACAATGTGTGGCCTGATTTTATATGGGCTAGAATCTAAGAATGCTGCTTGTGTTTTCAAATAGTGAAAAAAAAAAGTTACAGAACAACTTCACAATGTGATTATTTTCTGAAATTCAAAAATTTTTTTGTTGTTTTTGTTGTAAAAGTAATTTTGCATCAGATAACTTCAATGTACCTTGGATGACCTCACTTAACTTCTCTGTTTTTCTTTCTTTCTTTCTTTCTTTCTTTCTTTCTTTCTTTCTTTCTTTCTTTCTTTCTTTCTTTCTTTTTCTTTCTTTCTTTTAAAAGATTTATTTATTTATTATATGTAAGTACACTGTAGCTATCTTCAGACACCCCAGAAGAGGGCATCTGATTTCATTATGGATGGTTGTGAGCCACCATGTGGTTTCTGGGATTTGAACTCAGGACCTTTGGAAGAACAGTCGGCGCTCTTAACCACTGATCCATCTTGCCAGCCCGAAATTCAAATTTTTAAAAGATTTATTTTTTTCTGTATATATAAAGGTACTTTGCCTATGTTCATGTAAATGTATACTGTGTGTGTGTGTGTGTGTGTGTGTGTGTGTGTGTGTGTGTGTGTGTGTATGTACGTGGTCCTTGGAGGCCAGATCATGGAACTGGAGTTAGGCAGTTGTGAGTTGCCATGTAGGTACTGGAAGTGAGCAAGTCTGCTCAAAGAGCAGCAGGAACTGTCAACTGCTAAACCATCCATCTCTCCAGCCCCTAGAACTCACATTTTAGTGTTCATGAATCAGGTATCATGAGAACCCAACTACACCTCTGAGCAGCAGAATGGAGTGGAGACAGAGACCATATGGGCCACAAGCCATATAGCATCACAGCATGTAGACCACCCCAGAAGAAGTTCACTGCCCAAACTGCTCACTATATGTCACTACCATCCCTGGGGGGACCTTGTGGTTTTAAAGTCCATATATAAATGGATGTTCAACTTGTCTTCTTAAAACTGGCCTGATAATAGATATCCAAACAGTTCTTGGCTGCATAGACCAGTGAAGTTACCCCCTAGGAGCGCACATCAGAAGCAGGAATGGAATGACCTAGACTGGGTGCTTGTAGGCACCCATGGCTCTTCGAGTGTGGGAAAGGTCAGACTTATCATTAAGGGACTCTGAAAGTGAAATTAGTTTTCCATAAAGGAAATGTGCTTTAAAAGTGTGACGCCATTTTTACTTGCGGCTTTGTTCCTTTTACATTTTGTGATATTACGAGGTTAGAAACTTAGACTTGTTAGCGATAAGGGGACAGTGCGCATGATTGAGGTCACTCTGTTTTACTCCCTACAAAAGAGAGAAAGCTGGCTGCATCAACTGCTTCAGCCCAGGAGAGAAAGAAAAGACCTTTCTCCTCTTTCCCCCACTGCACATTTCTTTACCCCACCCCCATCCCCCCAAACAGCAGTAAAGCTATACATCACTGGTTGCTTTTGCTTTTTAAGACAGGGTCTTTCTATGTAGGTCAGGCTGACCTTCAAAGGTTGGCCTTCCTGCCTCTGGCTCCTAAGTGCTAGAACTGTTCAGGGTGCAGTATCCCAAGTCTTAAGGCCGCTGGGCAGATGGCTCAGTCAGTAAAGTGCCCCCTGTGAATGTGTGAAGACCTGAGTTCAGACCCACCCCCCCCAGGGCCCAGGTAAAACTCTTCTAGGGGAACAGGGTTCAATTCCCAGCACCTATATGGTGGTTCATAACTATCTCTAACTCCAGCTCTGGGTGATTTGATGCCCTTTTCTGTCCTCTGAAAGCAGCAGACCACACAGCCAGTACCTACACATAAAGGGAAAATACTCATATGTATAAAGTAACTACAAAAGCAAACAGGAGAAATAAGGAAGACACTAACATTCATGTCTGTTTTCCACACGCACACACATATACCCTCACACACGTGCACACAACCAGAGGAACATATACATAGCACACACACACACACACACACAAGCACACAAAGCAACCTATTGACCTATTGATTTTAAAACAAGGCATGGAGCAGGGTATGTGATGGCTATACAACAATGAGTGTGAACTATGAATGTAGTTAATTACCCCGAGCTAGATGCTTGAAAGTAGTTACGATGCTAAACACTATCGGATGCATATTTTGTTATGAAACAATTAAAATAGGTATTAATTTTGAAAAAAATTGTGTAAGGTTTTTTAAAAAGTATTTTATATAAAATTTTATTAGCAAAACAGCAGCAAAAATCGCCAGACAAGGAGCTTTTTAAAGATTTGCAGCTTTATTGCTAAAAGATGAGCATGTGTATGTACGGTGTGTGTGATTTATGTATATGTGTATGTGTATATGTGTTTATGTATATGCACATTTTCAAGAAAATACCCATGTTCTACCAATTCAATCCCCTCTATAATTGTTTTCAGTCTTAGAAATCTTTTCAAGAATTCTAAAGCTTAGAATGCAAAACACCAAGCACTTTTGCGGCAGCAAAGGAAGCAGAAATAATTATGCCCGGGTACCTGTTACAACTCCTGCATCTCACGTTGGTGACACTGGAAGAGAATCTGTGTATCTCTGAGCATCAATTAAGAATCCCCTGCGGCGCATGCGCAGAGGCTGTTGCAACCTGGAGGAAGGGAGTCAGTACTAAAGAGGGTGTAAAACCACCGCGGAAACCCCAGGCTGAAAGGGAACAGGCAGAAGTGCAGCCCTTAGGGAGAGTCCTCTCCAATCCAGAGGCTGTACAATTAAAGCCAAGCATGGGTGTGGCCAAACATCTTCCTCTCAACCCATTTGCTAATGTTTTCCAAAGATTAGTAAAATAAAATCCCTCAGCATGTGCTTTGAGTTGTGTGGTAATTTCCACCGGCTCCTCAGGGCAGCGGTGGTGCGCACAGCTCCTGAGGCTCGACTGTTTGGAACGTATTCACCAACAGCAGCTGCTTATGGCCTGGGCCTGGTAGTGATGGGGTCAACTCTACTCGCCAATCAGCAACAACACTGGGCTTCTTAAGGGAAGCTGATGACAAAGGAACAGCACGCCCCTTGTCCTCTATGTCTACAGCAATACAGTCACTGCAGACCAACAATGGAGCTCTAGTATGAAACGGCATGATGTGCAGTAGGTGGCAACTCCATCAAATAGCCATTGTCACAGCTGCTTCATCTAAACCTTGCGTACCCAGTCATCACACATGTGTACACATGCACGCACGCACGCACTCACACACGGTCATCTCAGAACTTACAGGCTTTCAAGATAAAACTCTTGCCAAGTTGTAACAGGAGAGAATTTGTTGTGCCAACCACAGGCTCTCTTTAGAATAAGTGTGCAAATGGATGGCCCCTAAGCAAACTGTCATTCCTAGAAGGGAAGCCAGTCTGAGATTTAAAAATAGAATGACTACCTTGAAGAACTGCTGCCATCTAAGTAGTCTCAATTTCCTTTGGTTTGGAAAACAACGGGCCCCTGTGTCCACAGTGAAGACTCGAGTGGGGGCTGCCCTGGAAACAGGTATACTGAAGGGCAGCCTGTGTCACTGTGGTGCCACACTGTGTGTGGTGTCATCTAGACCTTCCCTCCCCAATCTGTGTGACTTACAAATTATTGTAGCAACAGGAACCATTTCTCCTAACATGAGTCTACATAGAGCCCATGAATTAACAAAAAAGCACGTCAACTCTAACAGGAGAGGAGGACTCGGGCTTCACGCGGTGTAGCCACAGAGTTTGTTCTAAGAACCATGGTTTGGCTCATCTTGTGTTCTGTATAGGAGCTTGAATAAGAATGGCACCTATAGGCCTGTATGTCTCAGTGCTTGGTCCCTAGTTGGTAGAACTATTTGGGAAGCATCAGGAGGTGTGGCCTTGCTGGAGTAGGCGTCGCCTTGTTGGAGGAGGCGTGGCCTCATTGGAGGAGGCGTGGCCTCATTGGAGGAGGTGTGGTCTTGTTAGAGGGGGTGTGGCCTTGTTGGAGGAAGCATGCCACTGGGGCTGGACTTGAGGTTCTTTTTGCTTTTCCCCCAATTTTTATTAGGTATTTTCTTCATTTACATTTCAAATGCTATCCTGAAAGTCCCGTATACTCCCCCCTTGCTCCCCTATCCGCCCACTCCCACTTCTTGGCCTTGGCGTTCCCCTCTATGGGACATATAAAGTTTGCAAGACNAAGGGGCCTCTCTTCCCAATGATGGCCGAGTAGGCCATCTTCTGCTACATAAGCAGCTAGAGACATGAGCTCTGGGAGGTGTGGCCTTGCTGGAGGAGGTGTGGCCTTGCTGGAGGAGGTGTGGTCTTATTAGAGGGGGTGTGGTCTTATTAGAGGGGGTGTGGCCTTGTTGGAGGAGGTGTGGCCTTGTTGGAGGAAGCATGCCACTGGGGCTGGGCTTTGAGGCTCTAAAAAGACTCATTTGCCATGCCTCCCTCTTTGCCTCATGGTTGTGGGCCAAGATCTGAGCTCTTAGCTGTTCTCCACTCCACCTAACTCTAATCTTCTGAAACCATAAGCCAAACTAAATCCTTTCGCTTATAAGTTGCCTTGGTCCTGGCGTTGTTATCCTAGCAATAGGAAATTAACTAAGATACTCTACCACATAAAAATATTTTAATTACTTTTATAGTTTCAGATATGTATACAACATGTCAGACCGCTTCCACTACCTCCTCCAAAATCTCTCTCTCACCATCATGTCTACTTGCTTTGTTTGTGACCCACTGAGAACAACCAGGGCCATCTGCCATCTGTGTGACCATGGGTTTGGAACTATGTATTGGAGCCTGGTAGGCCCAGCAGTGGGTACACGACAAGACGGTGATTTCCCCCGTCTCCCAGAATCTATCAATAGTTAGCAGATCAGAGGTTGAAGGGAAGGCCTGGTGAGCCCTTGCTTGACTGATTACTAATAGGGTTGGTCTTGTGTGGGCCCAGTGTAGGGAACTACAGCCGTTGTAAGTTAATGAGGACAACAGTTGTAACAAGTCTAGGGAATGACAATCCATATTATTATTATTATTATTATTATTGGCTCTTGTATATTCTCTACTCTCCTATTATTTTTACCAGAAGATAATGTAGGATCATGCATATGTACACAGGGTAAGAAGGTTCATGCTGAGGATCAAGCCTGACCCTGAGAGCTCTGTTACTTCCAAGACTTGGATGAGGCCTGAGAATGGCCATTAGGGTAATGTAATGATAACTGCTGTCAGCAGAAACAGACAGAAACCCCCATTGCCTAGACGAGGTATCGAGTGTCAGGTTGAATCCGATGGAAGAGACAGAGAAAGGGAAGGTAAATCTGAGCTTGAAGACCAGAGAAATGGGGCCGGATATTCACTTTTTTAAAAAAACGAAGAGGCCATCCTCACGCTCAGGTACCTTGCTGACCTCAGTTCTACTGAACTTGGGAATGGTTGCTAGAAGTCTCCTAGTGAGACACAGGGGTCACCCGCATTGCAAGGGACATCGGAGCTACTGGGAATACAGAATCGCGACTCATGATGTGGCTCAGCTGGTGGAGCGCTAGCATAGCACGCATGAAGCCCTGGGTTCAGTACCCAGTGAGACGTTATCTTGGGCACGGTAGCGCAAGCCCGTAATCCCAGCACTTGGGAGGTGGAGGCAGGAGGATCATAAGATCTTTCATGGTAGTGCTGGGGGGGTGTTTCAGTTGGTAGAGTGCTTGATAGAGAAGCATCGAATAGGCTGAGAATGGGAGTGAGGATGCCAGAAGACAGGCGGGTCTTGGGGACTTATTGGCCTCCAGGTTTAGTGACAGACGTGTGCGCGCGCACACACACACACACACACAACAGGGTGTTGGAGAAGGATGCTCAACACCCGTATACGAGTGCACCTACACACATGCATATACACCCTCCTCCCCGCACTCACACACAAGATGATCCTCAGCTACATGCGGGAGTCTAAAGCCAACTACACAGGCTATGTGAGATCCTGACTCAAAAAACCACTCAGGAAGGAAGTGTCATGAGCCCCACCTCTGGCCCACTGTATCGGCATTTTTAACAGTAGGTCCCCACACGTCTCTCCTTTAAAAGCGCCCCGGAAGCTCTTATGCAGGAAATGTGTGAGAGTCACCATTCTCAGTCATCCTGATGCTCACCCCCGAGGCTCCACGAGAGCCACTGGGAGAGCTCTACGCCATCTGAGCCAGCCCTCCGAGGTTCTGACCTAATAAATCGGAGATGTTCCCGGGTGATGTGCAGTTGAGAAGTTTACAGTTACTCACAGCCACTGCCAGAGGCACAGGGAGACTCACCTGTGCCCGCACACTTGCCTGCACACCTGGAGTGGTTGTGCTGGGTGAGAATGGAGGACCCTCGTCCCGGGGGGTATAACGCTCATTTATGGCACACATGGGGGCTGGGCAGAGAACCGAGATGATGAGAGCCCTCATCAGAATTTAGCACCTTCAGAAACTGCCCACAGAGGCCTTTCAAGCTAGCAGCCATAGGAATTGTCCACAGTATCTGTTTTTAGCTCTGAAATATACATACATATACACGAGAGCCTGACGCTGAACAACACTAGAAACTTCATTGCCAGAGGGTTCCTCTTGTGTTTGTCTAACACATAAACTATTTTTTTATTGTAAAAAAAAACCAAATCAAACCAAACCAAAAAAAGGAGGAGGTATTCTAGTATTCTAATTGTCCCTTAGGGAGAAGCTTTTTACTCTCCTGTTAGCCTAGCTAACCACCCGGGAGGCAAGGAAGTCAAAATCTCTGAGCAGTGGCCTGTCAAAACACCCTTCTTGTGAAGACTGAAGTCTTAAAATATGTTGGATACATTTACCAAGTATATTCTTAAAATAAAATTGATCCAGGCACATTTTATCTCCAGTAAAATGCTTCTATTTAATCGTACAGTTTGATGAGTTTTGACAGATGTTTGCTCCCTTGTAAACATGTAACCATGCCACAATTAAAACATTTCCACCATGCTTCAACAGTCTGTTACGTCTTGGCAGTCAATCCCCTGGGCCCAGCCGTGGCCCCAGCCAACCAGTGATCCGAGACCTGACGTTCTGTATTAGAGTGTTCTGGAATTTGATGCAAATAGACTCAAACTACTGTGTGGATTTTCGGTGTCTGGTTTCTTTGGCTCAGCATGTAACGTTTTAAAACTCTACAGATAGGCACGAACGAGCGGTGAATTTTCACAGCATCCATTGCCTCGTGCGTGTTGCAGGTGAGCATGCAACCTGCAGGATCCTACTTGGGAAGGAAGAGCAGCCCTCTGGGATGCCAAGTGGACTACCGCACATTGAATGGGGAGTAAGACGGTGGCTTCTTTCCACAGTGACATCATGGGAGTTGTCACTGCCTAAGCAATGTGGGCAGAAATGAAATGTGGGGGTCAGAGGCACACATCCCCAGTTTCCTTATTTTAATATCTGTGACAGTTTAAAACTAGAACCCCATAGTCCTCCCTTTAAGTGATGGGGCTTAAGTGTGAGCCAGATTTAATAACCCACTGCCGACGACGGGTAAAGGGTGCAGGGGGTCCAACACTAACTCACCGTGGCTTTTGTCTTGGTTGCTCTATAAAGGGAAGAACAGTTGTCCCCAGGGAGGTGACAGTTAAAACCAAGACCTGCAGAATGAATAGGACTCCATAGGACGTGGAGGATGAGGGACTTGCGTGTATAGCAACCCACAGGTGAAGGCATGTGGCCCGTTCAAAGGGCTGTAGAGAGGATATCTTACGTCTGTCTGTATGGATGTGGCACCTGTCAATAATAAATCGGATGGCCTATGGTATAGGCATGAAGTAAGAGGTGGGTGGGACACCTGGGAAGCAGAAAAGAATTCTGGAACGGAGCCATGAACAGGAATATTCACACTCCCCACCCCCAGTCCCCGTGTCCCCCAGGGGGATGTGACGAGACCAATGCATGGTGACTGAGCACTGGTAACCAGCCATGTGGCAGGATGTAGGTTAAATATTTTATCTAGTTAGAGAGGAGCCTAGACATATGGCCAAGGTATTTATACATATATTTTGAGTCTGTGTCTTTTTTTTCTGGGAGCATGGGGCTGGCAGGAAGAACCTGACCTAACTTCTACAAAGGACTCAGAAATTCCTTCTGGAGTGATTGCACATCTTTTCCTTCATCCAAAATACAACTGCATGCATTTATTTTTTTGTTTATTTTTCCAGGTAACACTCAGTCATAGTGTAATAGGAATCTATTTATACTAACATCCAGGGCTAGGATAGGCAAGTATCATGTTCTAGACCTACGCAGTGGTTAACTGTATATTTGACCTTTGTGTATAATATTACTCCATGGGAAGAGGTCCTTAGATCACATAAGTGGACCCAGAGTAGTCCCTGGGTTAGAGAAGATCTGTAGACTTAGCTTGGTGGTTTGATTACAGTGGGGCAGATGAGTGACGGCTGAAGTTCCAGAGTTGTATTTCTGTAAGTAAAACCGTTCTTCATTCAAGTCCCAAGTTACTATTCACTTGACACTTTTTGAGCCAAAGAATCCAGTCTTATCTGGCTGGGAAATTTGAGCTAGTCTAGATCACACGGAGCAGCCAGCACTTGGGAGGCTTGCGTATGGGCGTGGAGCCACACTGCCTGCTCCATTTTCATATAAATGTTGAAGATGATGAGTTAATCCCTGCTGTGACTGACGGTCTGCGGTGGTTTCCAACGCCAAAGACCACAGTAAAAATAAGGAAAGCAATAACTATTTGATATCCCAGAATCCAACAGCACTCCTAATATTTCGAGCGCGCCCCTGACATGGAGGCTCTGATGGAAAACGCAGGGAAGAATGCTGACGCGTGGTTTTGAGTTTTATCTACAGACTCGGAGAGATGTGGCTTAGCAAAAGCAAATAGACTGCATTAGGAGCTTAAGGAACGAAATGGAAACGGCTCAGTGAGGCAGCCTAGGGACAGTTGGGGACACATCTGAAGGCCATTGTATAGGGAGAGGTTAGTCTTGAGGACAGGAGCACAGAGTCAGCAATGCCTGACAGACGGTTTCATTGCTGTGACATTCACGGCAAGAGTCACTAGACACGTGTGACCTCTGAGCCCTTGAGATAAATGCAGGTGCTTCAATTAAGAATCTATTTTGAGGGGCTGGTGAGATGGCTCAGTGGGTAAGAGCACCCGACTGCTCTTCCGAAGGTCCAGAGTTCAAATCCCAGCAACCACATGGTGGCTCACAA
>NC_034611.1:41483013-41512735 GCF_900095145.1 Mus pahari
CTGAAGACAGCTACAGTGTACTTACATATAATAAATAAATTTTAAAAAAAAGTATGCAGGGCAGAATTAACGTTTAAAAAGGCTCTTATACTTTAAGACGATGGGTTAAATACTGAGAATTTGCTGTGATTAGAAGTTATCATCAGTCCATACAAAGGACAGGCCAATCAGAGAGACAGGGTACTGTGAATCAGGCTGGACCTGGCCCCTGCAGAAGGAAAGGAAAATGTTAAGATGTGGATGTGACTGACACCAGCGTAGAGATGTCATTCTAACTCCCTCCTGGTTTATGTTCTGCTCATATCTTAGGAAAGAGGGATTAACAATCAACAGCAACAAAGAATAATTTCAGCAAAGTTTTCTTGTAGTTATTGTACACACACTTCGGCTCATATTTGATAAATGACATTTCTTGCGGGGGGTGTCATTCCATGATTTAGATGAATCATTTCCAACAAATCCCCTTTGTTCTCCCTAAAACTTGAAGTTGGAAAACAACAACAGAGGTCTTTTCAGAGCAAGTGGAGGAATCTGAACCTTTTATTTTCATTTCATTTTAATTAATGTTACTGGCCAGCTAGGAGAGAGGCCAAGTCCATTCTTGGTCCTGGCAGAGAGGCTGTGTGGAGTTTTAGTCTCTGGTGGTAAGGCCTTTTACAGGATAAGCCTTCTGATTACACAAATGAGTCATGTCTGTGCTAGAAAGCCTGGAAAACTCAAGGAGTTATATATTTTAAAAAGTACAATTTCCTTAATTCTATTAAGAGAACATCACTGTCACTGAGCTGTTGGCCTACACCAATAGTTTAAGTACGTGACAGGTTGAGACAGGAAGATCCTAAGTTTGAGGCTTGCCTAGGTTACATAGCAAGACCCCGTCTCGAAACCAAAATTGAAAATCTCCCTCAAATCCAAGTTCAAGTCTTTCAAAACCAAGAACGATGAGAGAATCGGTGTTGATGCTTTTTGTTATAGTTCCTTTATGATTATTAGTGATTCTGGAGTGCAGTTTTATTTTATTTTATTTTTGGTTTTTCGAGACAGGGTTTCTCTGTGTAGCCCTGGCTATCCTGGAACTCACTCTGTAGACCAGGCTGGACTCGAACTCAGAAATCCGCCTGCCTCTGCCTCCCAAGTGCTGGAATTGAAGGCGTGCGCCACCACGCCCGGCTTGGAGTGCAGTTTTAAATCTTGTTTTTATTACAGAATATCATATGTCGACAATCCTTCAGTCTGCACCATTTTAACTCTAACAAAATGATTTAGGGCGTAAAATAAATCAGACTACATCTCACCCTTGACTCCATTAAAAACGAAACAATGGACATCCCCTGCCTCTCAAAAGAGACTATAGACTATCCTACAGACCAGAACCCAAAGCTCCCTGGACATCTCCATAGGGAAGAATAAATAGGTCCAGCAAAGACGTGTGGCTGACCCTGCAGGATGCAGTTAGCTGACAATAATTCTTTGCTATTTTTCAAAGACACACTTGAACAAGTCTGCCAAAGGTCTTCAGATGGTCCCTGGAAGGTATTCTGGCTCACCTCTTGGCATTTGGGTAGCTGTGAACAGGCATCGGCTGATGTCACCCTTCTCTCTCTCTCTCTCTCTCTCTCTCTCTCTCTCTCTCTCTCTCTCTCTCATGAACTCGTGTACACATGATTATCATCTGAGTTAGCAAAGTAAATCTTATGAATCTCACGATCGCAGACTCAGCTTTTCTCTGGGCCATGTACACCTCTCTGTTGTTATGATGAGCCTCCGGGCAGGAAGACCTCTCTAAACAAAGATGGGAAGTCATCTTGGACAAAAGATGATGAGCTTGGTGACATACAGTGCCAAAGATGAGAATCTCAGTCCATCACGGGCCACCATAGAGTTGATATCCTTTGAAAATAGGGAAACTGAGACCCAGAGGCATTACACGCCTCATGCAATGTCAGATAGGTAAGGTGGCGACATGAGCGTGGAAATGTCACGACACAGGCCACACTGCAGGCTGCAGCTCTTTCTTCTCCAGTGGCTGCGGTTCAAGGTTGAGCCACTTGGCCGAGAGTCACGGAACTCTGCCTGACAGGCGGCCGTCTGGAGGCTTCTATCCAGATGATGCTCAGAAAGAAAAGATCCTTTCAAAAGCCCCACAATGGCTCTTCATTGCCAGCTATTCAGGAAGCAGCTTGGCTCATGCAGAAAGCTCTGCTTCTTTTCACAAGGCTGACCTGATCTTGTGTGGCAGGCCAGCCTTGCCTACTGGACTCACCAAAGCTTCTCCCAGGGGAAGGGCAGGCCCGGGCTGGCCACCTCCTAGGGGAATACAAGGTCAGTATCCATGCTTGGGTCCAGAGGATTTAGTTAGGCTTTCTCTAATCTTGGTCCTCACATTGTCTTTCAAAGCTCCCATGTTAATATGGGCAGTTTCAGTGCTGAGCAACCAGTCCTCTACACAACGGAGTCAGAAATGAGACAGATTGGAATTAAATTCTAATTTCAACAACTATGATCCATGCAGCCAGAATCAGGCTCATATATGGGTGTTTCAAAATAACACCCTGAGGAGATTATGATGCAGGTGGTGTGTGGACAACCCTCCCATCTTAACTGAAGATCTCCTGAGCCCAGCACCTGGTGTAACCTCTGCTTTTAGAGCGTGCACCGCCAGGATGCTCTTTACAGTTAGAGATAGGAAATGAGTCCTGGTGAGAGGCCTTGGGTCAGGTCATTCAGGGGTCAGCCGGCACATAGAATGGACTAGTTCCCTCCAGTCCTGCTCCAGTCTTACAGTAGCCCCATCAGCCCTTCCCTCACAGCTCCGGCAGCGCCAACAGCCCTCTCTGCCTTTGCTTTTGTTTTTAGTGAAAGGCTCTCAAAACACTTGCTGTTTGTGCTTGCCAATGATAATTCTGATTAGATCCATTCGGTCAGCTGACTCCCAGGCAGCCAGGGCTGACAACAATCTCCGTATTCAATCAGGGTCCAGTCCATTTTTCAGTTACCAGCAATCCCTTGGGCATCCTTTCCTCCAATGTGAACTTGCTTGAATTTGGTCCTCTTCAGCAGCTGCACGCGCATGAAAGATGGGGATTATCTTGTCATCTGCTTGCCTCTTTCTCCCTGCTGGAGAGCCAGCAGAACGACATGTTTCTCTGGGTTCCCGAGCTGCTGGCTGGGCTATAGATGCGGAGTGGCAGATCTCACTCAGGGCTATAAGGCAAGCTCCAGAGATGGACAGTCCTGCTGGCCTTCACTGGGTTGGCCAGGGAGACTTCTTCCCAGTCAGTGTCTGAATGCCAAATTGATTTCCTACTCAGAAGCTTGGCAGGATGTATGACTGTCACAGGTCACTGGAGACCCAAGGCTTTTGTCTAGAACATGGGTGCTAAGATGGAGAGGGCTGGCTGTGCTAGGAAATCAAGGCAGTATGACAACATTCAACATTTCCTCACTGAATCAATTCGTAACCCGGGGCAGAGAATGGCGAGTTGCTGTAGCCCCATCTTAAACCGTCATGTCTAAAGTTTAAACACATCCCTTCACTGCTCTGCATCTTAATTTGCTTTTAATCTCTATTATGAATTGGTCAGAATGGACGGCTAAACTGCAGTTCTGAAATTAGGGTGGTACCAAGGAGGAATGACTATATGGAGTCCTTTTGAACACAGGTATATCATACTTAAACTATTCTTCCAGAATTAAAAAAAAAAAAAAGAAGTGTTTATCATGTACCAAGCACAGGGACAAATTCAGGCATATACATCTTATTTACTACATGGTCCTCGTAGAACTAACAACACCAGGAGAGACAGATACAAACAATTAACTATGTTTGCTCTGAGGTGACCTAAGGAATCACTGGGATGCATGAATGGCCCTGCAAGCCAAGACAGAGAAAAGCAGGGTTGTTTGTTGAGTGGTAACTACTGTAAATTAATTTTCTGAGTTACTAGCTAACATTTCTTAAGCTCTTAATGTGTGCCTAATCTATTTAATTTTTATGGGTTCATACTCTGTGAGTAAGGAAACCGATGACTTGGAAAGCCAAGTGTCTTGGTTCAGGGCTGCAACAGGTTAAGTGAACGTTTGGGGTTTGAATCCTGGGGTTGAGTCTTATGCTGCTGTGGTGATACTGAATCGCCTACCCTTGTGAGGTCTTGGATCCTCTAGAGAATCTATGTGCCAGACGCTGTGTCAGTGCAACCCTCACATGGAAGACTGTTGCTGTCCATGGTAGAAGCATGGAGGGGAAGACCAGGTGAGGCTCCAAGTTCCACACTGTGGAATTCCAAGCATGACCAGGACGGCCCCACTGATGGTGAGGGACTTCTGATGGACAAATGCTGCCCTTTGGCTTCTAGCTGCATTGCACACTGAAGAATGCATGACCAGATTTGAAGGCAAATTCATCCTCTAGGGATGAATTACTCATTATTGCACATATTCCAGACTATAAGTTTCCACTGAACTCATCTCCCTTATACAAAACACAATATCTGAACAATTTGCTTTGAACATATAAAGCAGTTGGACTATCTAAAATAAAAATACACTTATTTTGGATCAATGAGAAGGCCGCTGCCAATCCAGCCAGATATCCCAGTTCTGGGACCCTGTGGTGAAAGGAAAGAACTAACTGCCTCCCACAGTTGTCCTCTGCTCTCCTCACGGACGTGCACACGTGTGTAGCTGCACATGCATGGACAGATGCATGGCCTAAACAAACACGCCTCTCCCCAAACAATAAATAGACCTAAGAAAATAGATGACTGAATTAAACGTATTGACTTGATATGCTAGCTCTGATGGCAATACGGACTTCGCAACCTTAGACATACAGTCAGGTGTTCTAGCAGTATCAACGAACACAGTGTTATCAGTGCTAGTTCACAAGTGCAGCACACTCGCAATCCTGGACATGCTAAGCATCTGAGCCTGCGCCATATAATTGACATGGGTTTTAAAAATTATCTTATCCTATGCATATCTTCTCTGCATATGAATCTGTGCTCCATATGCATGCCTGGCATCCACAAAAGCCAGAAGGGGTTGCTGAATTTCCTGGAACTGGAGTTACAGACAGCTGTGAGCTGCCTTGAAGGTGTGGTCCTCTGGAAGAGCAGGCAGGGGTCTGAACCCCCGAGCCATCTCTCCAGCCCCTGTTGTTGTTGATTTTTGAGACAGGGTCTCTCTCTGGAACCCTGACTGGCCTGGAACTGTGTAGATAAGTTAGACCCAGAATGGCAACAGTTCTTCTGGGCATGCTCCTGGAGTATTGTGGTAACAGTCATGTACCGTCATGCTTGGCCATCATAGAATTGTTAAGCTCAGAAACATTCATGGCATCTAATCCTGAGATTTACAGGCTAGAGTTTGTATAAACAAGCAAATGCATAATTTCAAACTTACTACTACCACTTATTACAATTAATTTTCCTATCACTAAAATGAACAAAATGTAAATGTGGGATGAAAACAAGTTTAAGTTGAAGAAATACAAACTTTGAGGGGGGAAAGCCTAATACTGTCACTTCTACAGTTAACAATTCCCAGTTAAGATAAAAATCACAGGCCCCAGAGAAACTCATCATAGAATACCGGTTTGTTTGGGGCCTGGTTGTGAGGTTGGGACCGAGAGGCGGCTCCTGGCACTACCAGGTGCTCCAGCTCCTGGGGCCTTTCCTCAACACACTACCAAGACAACTGAGGGGTTCTTGATAGCAAAGAAAGGCCTTCTCTCCTTGCTGATTCACCCCCCAGCTTTGCCCCACAATAGCCTTTCTGCTTCTGTGCACAAAGGAGAACTGGACGCTCAGCCCTGTCCATCTTGCTCATGTGTTAACTCAGCAGAACTGTTAAGTGTGAGTGGCCTGGCAGAGCTCATCCTTCTGGTGGCTCTCGGGGACCTTGTTCCCGTCTACCTGGGCATGGCTCCGGATGGGAACTGAACTCCGTGGCTTAGCAGCAGTTCTTTCCCATCACACCTCTTTCCAGTGTCCTTGACATTTTCTGAGATTAGCTTTATCAACTGTTTCCAGTATTTAAACACCCCGGAGTTGTTTGTACAACCTTTGACTCTTGAGGTGGTTATTTACCCTCAGCCGACTTTATACAGAATTGAAAAAAAACTAGCAAACCCACCACCGGCGCCTTTCCGTCTCTTTCCATATGAGTCCTGTGATGAGGTTTGGTGAGAACTTGGTGACGGCCCCCAAAAGCTTTCTAGGAACCCAGTGTTGAAGAAAATGAGGAAGACCACCTATTCTTTAACCAACAACATGAGAGACATGTCATCTGTATGCAAAGTAAGCTGTTTGGTGTGTATCCCATTGTGTAATTGTAGACCGTGAACTAAACCCCAAAAGGTAACATCAGTTCACCAACATCTTTTTAAATAGATATAGATAGATATAGATACAGCATGTATATAAATAATGTCTCACACACACACACACACACACACACACACACACACACACACACTCATTTCGTTTCTTTAATACCCGGGAACTTGCTGACCCTGGGAGGGAAACCACAACCCTCCTACCCCACCCACCACCAGCTAGTTGATACCTGAGGTGGGGCAAGCTGTTTACTTACGAGTTGTTCACACACAGCCAGAATGACCAGCCAATCCAGAGCCCTCAGCCAGCCACCTGCCACAATTAGGCTATTTGACCAAAGACCACAGTTAAAATAGCCTGTTGCCAGCTGGATTCCTCCAAGTGAGTGAGTCTACCCTGTGCCTGTGTCTTGGCTCCTTCTAGTTCCTTCCTGATCTGTTGCTTCTCCACCTAGCTGGGTTTAGCTCTTATCGTGGGGATGTGACTCTGACAGTGTCTTTTCTGGGGCAGTTCACGTGAGCTGTTGACATCACGTATCCAAATGAGAAAACAAGATTTCAAATGCCCAGCCAAAGAAAGACGGGTAAAGAGTTGAGCAGACACCCTGGCTCTGTATTTTGGTCACTACTCAAGAAGACTTGGATAAATCGGACTTTGCCAACTATCTTTAGCAAAATTATTAACTCTCTCAAGGGAAAAAGCATGACGTTAATACAAAGCAGAGTATTTATTTTACTGGGTAGAAAGGAACCACTAGTGTCCCTGGATATGGCTGCGAGGCAAAGCATCCACACTAACGTGAGCTGGTTATAAAGGTCCAGAGGGTCCTTGATTTCCCAAGCACATATTAAAGCCAACAATAAAAGGGAGTTATAACAGAAATAGACGCAGGGGATGGAGGGATAGCGCAGTGGTTAAGAGCACCTATTGTTCTTCCAGAGGACTCGGGTTCCACTCCCAGCACCAACATGGCGGCTTACAACCCTCTGTAACTCCAGTTCCTGGGCTCTTCTGACCTCAACAGGCACTGTGTGCCCAAGGCCTACAGATATACATGCAGGCAGAACACACACACACTCCTAAAGTAAAAATGAATAAGTCTCATTTAAAAATAATAAAATAAAGCCAGACTCCACTTATCCATGTAATAAAGTTAGAGCTTAATCTTAAATACCCCAGACTCTGATATACCCATGACAGCTTCACCCCAGGGGATTCACTATAAAGAGACATGAAACTCTTCCTTGGGGCTTACTTTCCTCTGTGTCATAAGACATTTAATTTAGCTTTGTGTGCCCAGCAGCCCACATACAGTGGGTGCTAAATGCTCATTTACTAAGGAAATAAGTGTTTCTGACCATCACCGACCAATAGTGATAGATCAAAGAAGTGCTTCTAAAGAAGTTTTAAAAACGATTTACAGTTGAGCATTAAAGCTAGCTTCCCTGGCCCATACCATTATATAGGAATAGTGTCACCCTATTATGTCACCTCCGGGAGCGCACCTTAAAACACTTACCTGGCTGCAGTGGACCTTTTGCTGACCCCTGAACCCCGTCCGTTTCTGCAGCTCTCTCCTACCCCTGGCTAACGGCTGGAGGGGGGTGTGCTGCCGTTCCCACTGCACGACGACACACTGCGGACTCACTTACCAAGGGCTCCAGCTCCTTGCGGTCTATGAGGTTCATCTCCGTGACGAAGTAATAGAAGTGTTTGTAGCAGGTGTTGACGTGAGCCTCGGCGCCCATCACAATGACGCGGTCAAAGTGATGGATGTAGACGTGGACGAAGACCCGAAAGAGGCGGCACAGGATCTTCTTGCAGATTTGGAGGAAGTTCTTTGGGAAGGGGACGCCTAGAGGAAAAAAAAAACCAAATAGGCGTGAAACCAAGAGGGAGCTATTCCTCTTACCTCTGGAATACGAAACACGGCGGCAGGAGAATGCTTTGGTGGGACTAGAACTCCTTACCGCACAGGACCCAAGGGATAAAGGACTGTAGCAGATCCAGGTCCAAGTGGGCAGTGGCTAGACCCCAGACAGCAGTGACCAGAGGGGCATGCAGGCTCAGGGTTCTCAGAACTTAGGATTTCTCAAGGTCACCTCAGGAGTCGGGAGTTTTGTGGAAACCTTTTTAAAAGGTCAACAATTGATTTGAGGTTTTGGAGAAACTCCTGCTGCTAAAACAAAACATCTCTCTACATTAGACTCAACCCCCAAAGCTTCCCCTTTGCAAAGTTTGATTGAGAGCTTTTCCCAAGGTGCGGCCCCCAAGGTGGGCAAACTCGGACTCACACGCACCACCCATTCCCTTCCATCTCTTTGAGGCAGGGAGGTGTTGAGGGCTGTGTTTTCATGACAGAGAAAGGGCAGGTGTCTGGAAGAGTCACTCAGATCTCCCCTCTGGTGGCCACAGTTTCCAGCTGGCTTGAAACTGCAAACCCACTTCCCCTCTTCCTCTGAAAAGCTACTTAATACTCCTGCGATTTACCCTGCCTCTCATCGGAAGTCAGTTGTAATGGATTTCAAAGTTAAACAGTCTTTGTTTGGATTCCTGTTCTGCCCCTTCCCCTGCTCTATGACCAGGGCCAGTTATTTAACCTTTGGTCTCTCAGCTGTAATGTAGGGGGGTCAGAGCAAGGCTTTCCTTGCAGGGTGGGGAGGGAGGGTATACAATGTATAAGATCTTCCTATAGTGTCCAGAACATAGCGTTTTGCTCATCAATGTGGCTGGCCCTATCTCTCCGCACAGTAAGGTCAGAGTATGCAGCCACGGTTAAAAGGAGAATTTGCGTGTCCAGAAAAGACATAACCACCAACAGCTTCCAGCTCACTGTTGAGTGGTGTCTAGGGCATGCCCCAGTTCCTCAGGAGCCTGGGGTTTTGCTGTTCTTAGCCCCACAGGGATCTAGGGAAGCTAGCTATCTGCTGTGAGCTGTTTTGGTATCCTCTCCTACCCAGGTCAGAACGGGAGATCTGGACTGTGCCTGACCTGTTGACTGTGATGGGATCTGCCTCACCAGGTTCCTGCACGAACAGCGGCTTTTCTCAAAAGTTACAGTCAACACACCCAACAGATCCAGGGAGAATGTGAGTGCAGCATAGCGGCTGAACGGCAGGGCAATGGACTCTGGGATCTAGGCAGGACGTAAACTTGTGGAAAGGCAGGGTTGGGGCGGCCACTTCGGTTTTGGGCTTTCCCTAGTGAAAAGGGGCCATTGGAGCACCCATAAATGTTGAAAGAGGATTCATAATCTTCCAGAAAGCATGAGTGCTCTACATATGTGACTGGACTCCCTCTAAGACAAGTGAGGTGAGCCACAGGAGGTTGGCTGTGAAGTGTAGTTTGATTATTCCCATATCACAGATGAGTAATACGGAGGCTTTGAATTGTAGGCTACAGTTTTACACAGCAGAGCTGGGATTTCAAATAAATCAGCCCCAAAATCTAAAATTCACAGTATAGGTACCTTTGCAGTTTGACTAGCCTTTAGGCCTGGGTTAGAGACACCACTCACCTGCTCAGCATAATGAAGTATTTGAAAGTTACCCTTTAATAGTATAAGGTCACAAACAAGGAAATGAAGGGCGATAGAGAGAAAGGCAGGAAAATAATACAAAACAACAACAATTAAAAAAAATTCCATAGCATCAGATGAGCTCCAGAAACAGGTCAGGCACCCCATACTTAGCTGCCAATGGGAGGAAAAGCACTTTTCCTTCCAAGGCCTGAAGACTGTGGCCCTGGGATGAAGCCCGAGAGCAGAGACCTTACTGTGTTTTAGAGGCAATGCCACACACTCCTAAGTGGACTAGCACACTGAATCTGTAGAACAGGCCTTACATTATCGTTTTTATTTCAAAGATGAATATGAACAAACACGAGTAGATACCCAACATAACCCAGTAGACACACAGAAGAAGGATCTGGACCTCCTTAGTCTGATTCTAAAGCTCGGTGCATCCGAGGTGCTGAGGCCCCGGGACGCTGAGGTAGGGCAGTCCTCAGCCCTGCAATAACAAGTTCTGTCTTTTCTGTGACTCTCCCCAGTGTCTTTTCACCCTTTCATTCTCTCGATCGAGTCTGGAGGATCCTCATCAGCTGTCAGGGGATAAGGTGGATTCTGGATGTAACATTCTTCTTGTCCATGCAACTCAGCCCCCCACACCCCACATGCTAACTTCAGAAGCAGAGTCTGGTCCTAGACCATCCACAAGGATGCTAACTGAGTCCAGCAGGTAGGACCCCGGTCTCAGACTCTCTTGGTTTTGGCTGCAGTGTCAGGCTAGACTTCCTTTTCTTTCTTTTCTTTCATGTAACTTATTCTTTAAAAAGCAGAAGAGATAAACAGTTCAAGCTAAGATGACTGAGAATACCAAAACGGTAGAGACTTGGGAAAGTCAAATTTGATTATAATGGTTTTAGAGCCATTAGGCAGTTTGGGTATGATGCTAGTCATTGCTCTTTCTTCTGTCTTTTAGATGGTCAGGTTAGTGCACAGGTTTTAAATAAGTTTTCCTCAGCAGTGGAAATGAAAAGGAAGAGATGGTCTCAGCTGTCAAGGGCTCATATGACTCTGAAAGCTTGCATCTTGTATACCTTAAGTATTCATTAAGCAGCCAAAGGGGAGGAAAGTCTGAGTGGAACTTGATAGATAGATCTATGATACCATTTAATCACCATCATCAACACCATAAATCATCATCATTTTAGCTTTTTTTTTTTTTTTTTTTTTTTTTTTTTTCAGGGTTTCTCTGTATAGCCCTGGCTGTCCTGGAACTCACTCTGTAGACCAGGCTGGCCTTGAACTCAGAAATCTGCCTGCCTCTACCTCCCGAGTGCTGGGATTAAAGGCATGCGCCACCACGCCCGGCTCATTTTAGCTTTTAAAATCATTTATCAGGATCTTAGTCCAGCAAAGTATCTACTCTAAGCCACATACCTAAAAAGACATAGATAAATGAGATATTTGGTTCTAGAACTTATAATCTCCTCCTGTTACTGGATGCTACATAGTGTCAGGGCGCCGATACTATGACAAACTCTTCACTTCTCTTATGTCACTTTCAGAAACACCTAGGAAAATATCTGATTGAGAGACAGAAAGAGAGAGAGAGAGAGAGAATCTACATCACATATATGTATATATTACATAACATATAAATATATTTACATATAACATATATATTTTCATTTCAGCAGTGGGAAGAATGAAATCTACCAGATTATCAAATGTTGCCAGCTTAGCAACAATGTCAGCCTCCACACATGGCGATGGAGTGTGGCTGGGATTGACAGAAAACAGTCCTTGTGGTCTGCAGGGCATCACTACTCCCGTTAGGACCAGAGTCAAGCTGCTCCTTGTGTGTCTTATGCTTGATCCCTCTGTTTTAGGATTCCCCTATATATGGTTTAAAATCACCGATTCTGGGAGATTTTTAGCTGAAGAGAGAAGGTTGGGAGGTCAGTTATCTTTGCTAAGAGCCATCTTCACAGGCTTACAGTAGGTCGAAGGTGAAACTCTTAGAATACACATGGCAAAAAGTCTATAGTTGACTACCTGATCCTTCGGGTGTCATTTCCAATCTTGGCACCTAGTCACAATGTCACCATACACAAGTGCCTAGCTGCTTTAAACTCCACCTACCCCATCTAGACACACAAGGATGCATTAACACTAGCATATAAAGATTTTCACTGCTGTTTTCTGGACAGTAAGGACTGTTTGAACTGTTTCTGTATGGACGGCTGTTCGGACACTGTAACGGACCTGAGACTGAATTCTTCATGCCTGTCTGTTTTCAGGAGGGACATCATGCTATCAACATATCCATTCAGAAGCTGGAAGAACTGAGAGTTCCGGCTTCTCGGCTAAGCACCACATTACAGTCTACCTTGCAGATTTTCCATGAGCTTTTTTTTTTTTTTTTGTAAAGATTTATTTATTTTATTTATATAAGTACACACTGTAGTTGTCTTCGGACACACCAGAAGAGGGCATCAAATCCCATAACTGATGGTTGTGAGCTACCATGTGGTTGCTGGGAATTGAACTTGGGACCTCTGGAAGAATAGTCAGCGCTCTTAACCACTGAGCCATCTCACCAGCCCCTTTCCATAAGCTTTTCATGTGTATGCCTTGCATTGAGATAAGTTCTACAAACAGAGGCAAACTTTCACACTTTAGTGCAACTTTAAAAAAAAGTTACCTGGGACCACTGGAGGAGAGAATATATTATTAATCAATCAATATTGCTGGGGAAAGGACAGTAGTCTCATTTCAGTAATATTTCTGGCTGGGCAAGAGCTCACAGCGGAGATGAGAGCTTTTGACGGTCTTGGAATAGTCTCGACACAGGATGCTGCTCACCACTTTTGAAAGAAGGGAGGATTACTCTGTAAGTTACTTATGCAGCCTACAGGTAGGAAGAAGGATTCTGAAACTCCTCTTCCTTAATCGTTAAGTCTGATGTTCGGTCTAGGTTTCCAGGTGGTGAATGATAAGCTTCAGTCATTGCACTCAGTCGGAAAGTTACGCAGGTCAGTATCACCCAGCAGCCTCTACTGCGGCAGACTGAATGTCACAGGACAGTGTTAATCGGCAGCCTCCACTGCGGCAGACTGAATGTCACAGGCAGACTGAATGTCACAGGACAGTGTTAACCGGCAGCCTCCACTGCCACAGACTGAATGTCACAGGTGCTTGGAGTTAAACTTTGACTAGTTTTATCACCACGCAGGCAAATGCATTGACAATCAACCTGGTAGATAACAACTGAAATAGAAAGCCACCTTTGACCAGCAGGTCTCGGAGTGATTTACAGTTGATAACTTAGTCTGAACGGTATGCCTTTCCTTTATCCTACACAGGCTTCCTCACATCCTGTGGTTCTTAGATTCAAACTGGGAAAGATTTTTAAGATTCCAAGAAGGACACATACCCTGAGAAGTGACCTACAAAGAGGTGAGAGGCAGAAAAAGGACTTCATGCCCTTTATGCCCTCGAGTCATGAGGTGTGGCTTGCTCTTTACAAATGGGCCCCGTAGTGAAGCAGAATTTGTGAACCCACAGTAGGTTCATACGAATGGGCTGGGGTGAGCTCAGACTCCAGCATGCCTGGGCAGAGGTCAGGATCCAAGGCACTCACTCAAGAAGTTCCAGCAGGGACTTGTTCCAGGCTGAGAAGGAGGCAGGCCAGGGAATGGGGGTAAGGGTGAGGTGAGTCTGCGGGCTGGGTGCTGACGAGACAGCTCCTCAGCCCTGGCTGCTCCTGAGGTCTTGGTACTCTGTCACCAGCTGGCATCTGACAGATGCCTTGCTGAGTTTATGAATTGTCTAACCACAGTGTTCTGATCTTCAGGCCACATTTGGCGAGAGAGCTAAACCTGGCACAGAAGAGAACTCCTCTGTGTGTGTGTGTGTGTGTGTGTGTGTGTGTGTCTGTGTGTGTGAGTGAGTGTGTGCTGCAGATTCACCTTTCATCTCTGACTTAGTAAATCTCCTTCCTCCCAAAGAAAATGAAATAAAGATTCCAGTGATTTCTGAGCTCTAACCCAATTCTTTTTCCTTGCTTGCTTTTCCTTTCCTTCTTTCTCCCTTCCACTAAGCCCTCAAATGGCTGTGAATATTTCCTTTTCAGACACATCTAAAGAAAAAACGATTTGTCTGGGTGGCTTGTGTGACTCCTCTTATTCCGTTATATAAGAGAGAGAGAGAGAGAGAGAGAGAGAGAGAGAGAGAGAGAGAGAGAGAGAGAGAACACTCCAGGGAAGACAGAAGGTTAACAATGGATGGACAGGACCCAAGGGGCAGTCTCTGAGCTATGAGCCTTCATTCCTTCCCCTCCAGAGAGAAGCCAACACTTGGGATTGAGACTCTGGCCTGTAATCAGTCCTGAGCTGAAGCCTGAGTTCTGGAGGTAAGGCTATTTATTAGGCATTCTGCTTTGGGACTATGCCCTGCATAAGGACAGGACTGTGTCAGTCGCCCTCCTCGATGGCTCCATGCTGCTCAGCCTAGAGCCTGGGCGGGATGGGTCTGAAATAGCTGCTTAGATTCCTTTCAGACTAAGAGCCTAAGTAGAGCTCCTCTGTCACCAGCTGACACTGACATCAAAGCTTAGAAAGAGAGAGCCACCTCAGGGCTGAGAGAGCTTCTAGGGCCCGCGAGGGAAGGGCTCTGAATCGGGAGTCTGCAAACACCGCCGCCGCCGGAGGCTGTCTCTTTCCACCCTGGTGGGAGGCTTTATGGAGTTCTCAGGGCCCCCCTTGTATTCCATCCAGCTGGCAGGATCAGAGAAACAAACTCGTTAGAAAATGAAGGTGGTAAAGGTAACGTCTCTGACCTCTCCAAACCTACGTGCCAGGGGCTAAGGGCACTGGTTAAACATCCGGCTTTGGCTCTGGATATGTCCACCTTTCTCCTTGACGCTGTCATGCAGACTCGAGGGCATTTGTGATGTCCTTTTTTTTTTTTTTTTTTTTGTCTTTGGAGTCCAGAGATGGAAGTGTGCATGCGAAAATCCCTTTACAAGTCATAAAAAAAAAAAATCACTCATTCTCAATAGCTCATGAATACAGACATCCCACACGCGTGAGTAAACAGGCGTCTGGCAGCGGGGCCGAGAGCATACTGTTTCCAGAATTCTTTCAAGACAGAGAATGCAGCTGGATCACTGCAGTTGGGGTAAAAAAGAAAAAAAAAAAAAGCGAACACAGATGTTTCTTAAGAATATACATCTCCTCCTCTTTGTTTACCCTCCAGCTCTCCCTACCCAGCCACACTGCCCCGCCCCCACCCCGCCCCCCAAAGCTGTGTTCTAATCTGCAGAAGCTGCACGCTCTCTCTGTGATGCGGAGGCTCGTTCAGCTGCAGAGAACAGATTTCTCTCAGCAGATGTTTTGTATTATATCTCGATGTGCGCCTCAAGAAAGTGTCTGTTCACGATGCCAAGGAAAACAATTGAGTGTAGCGGGACTTTGTTCCTCTGCCTAAAAAGAAGAAGAAGAAGAAGAAAAACCGCCCCTAAACAAGCTGACAGCTGCAAATGGTTAGAAATCAACTGGCTTCCCCCTCTGCTCGTCACCTCCCTTCCTCGGCCCTTCCCCAGCTCCTTTGTGTTGCCCTCTGGTCTCTCACACTGGTTGGAGCAAAAGCAAAAGAAAAGGCTAACGTGTGATTATGTGTTCTAAACAGATTATTAATTCGTTCAGACATGCTATTTTCCAGGCACAGAAAGCACCGCTTCAGCCACACAAAGGAGCAACTGTAAATACAATATGCCCGCTGGTCCTCCTTCTGCTTCTCCGACACCACCACCACCCATCTACTGCAGGCTGCCCCTCACCCTCATCTCCAGAATGGCCTCCTCTGCTCTCTGCTGTCATAGTATGGACACGGAGTGGGAAGCAGACCGAGGAAGACCCAAACTTGGTCTCTTATGGATGGACAATAAAAGCAGTTAGGAAGAAAGGAAGGAAGGAGGGAGGGAATCAGTGGGTGGGGGAGGGAGGAAGGGAGGAAGGCAGGTAGGCTGGTCCCCAGTAGTTTGGTCCGGGGTGTGTGTGTGTGTGTGTGTGTGTGATGGCCTAGGAGTCTAATCCCAGTACTAAAAAAGGACTGAGACGCTCCTTTACTTGGATGCTATATTTATTTTTCAGTATCCTCATAGATAAAAATACTGTTTATTCACTAGTAGAGTCTTCCTTCCATTTCTGTGAGGGTCATTGGTCTCACATCTCGTCTGGACTGTTTCTCATCTATAACCACCCTTTAACCACAGGGCCTCTCCTGCAGCCCAGGCGCCACTCCCTGAAGTGCCTCCTACGAGGTGCACATGACTTCCCCCACAGGCTCCCTCTCTTCCTGAGTGCAGTTCTCCTCTCTCCCCTTGGCAGGTGAGAAACCCTCTGGACGGACGTGCAAATCTAGCAACTCCAAGGCAACTAGCTTCCTCTCTCCCAGGTGAAATCAAAGCCATTAAATGTGATTTCACACATGTGCATCTTTCTATCTCCAGGTCTAGATTTTACAGTTTGCAGGTATACTGTAGCCGTTTGGAGCTACGATTCTCCAGCTTGCTTCAAACTCCTGGGCTTAGTTGGGCTTCTTGCCACAATACCATTGTCTTTTGGGGAGGGGGTTGATTCTTAAAGACAATTACTGGGCTGGTGAGTGAGCGAGTGGGGGTGGTGGTGGGAGCGATTGGGGTCCTGGAGCTGGGCAGAGCAAGAGGGAGAAGGGAAGGGGGAAAAAAAAAAGACAATCACTTTTACTTTTATATTTAAGTGTTTGCCTACATGTACGGATACACAGCATGTCCATGTCTGGCATCCATAGAGGTCCAAAGAGGGTGCTGGATCCTCTGGAACTGGAGCTAACAGTAGGTTGTGAGATGCCACGTAGAAGCTAGGAACTGAACCAGAGTCCTCTGTAGGAAAACCAAGTTCCCTTAACCACAGTGCCGTCTCTTCAGCACCACACCCTTTAAAAAATAGTTTTTAAATTTTAATTACATGTATTCATAGCGGAGGGTGCACTAGAGTGTCTGGGGAGTGCTCACAGAGCTGAAGGTCTAGGAAGCGGGGAGGGGCCTCATGCAGAACAGCACAGGCTCTTAACCTCTGAGCTATCTCTGCGGTCAGTCCCCCACACTGTGTGTTTGTCTGGCTAACTCCCACTTATTATTCAAAGTTCAACTAAACTATTATTCCCTCCAGAATGTTCTCCTGGCTCACTTCACCCTCAGTCTAGTTGCCTAAGATCCTGTGTTTCTCCCATGTTGGTACTTAACATAGTATCTTATAATGTCCTTTTTTTTTTTTTTGCCTTTGGTACGTTTGTAATGTCAAAATTATATATGTTAGCACCAGGATACTGCAAGCCCTGCCTAGTCATGTGACCCTTGACCTGTGTTGCCAGGACAACGACCTTCTATCCCACAATCCACTTGGCTCAGTTCCTGCCCTCACTGGTGTGACGTCATTTTCTGTATAAGAGAGGAAGCCAGCCCCTCCTCTCTCTCTGCTCTTCTCTACCCTTCTACCCGCTTCGCTGCTCCCCCACTCCCGCATAATAAACCTCTCCAACGTGGAACACCTTGGCCTGGTTTGCTGCTTGGTTTATCTGCCCAAAATATAAAAATATACATATATAAAGTATATATAATTTATATATTTTGAATTAATATATAAATATATAATAATAAATATATAAATATATATTTGCAAGTATATCTCAGCTACTGCTCCCCACGAATGATGGCTCTCAGGAAGTATTCATCCGAAAAAAATAGAATTTATGGTCCTCCTCAAATTCACATCCTGCCCCCAAACAACAGTCCTGGCAAGGGGGTGGTGACAATGAGACCAGGAGAGCAGCTCTCTCATAAGAGGTCTTAGCCCCTCCTGTAAGAAAGCCCCACTCGAGGCTATGGGGCCTGCAGACCCCACAGGCTATGAAGCAGGCCCTCGTCAGATCTTCTGGGCTGCGCCTCGATCCTAGGCTTCCCAGGCTCTCCAACCCTGAAAGTGAATACATGCCTATCAGTACCCAGCTTCAGGTATTTTCCCTACATCAGCCCCTGGGTGTGGCAAAATGCAGTAAAAACCAATGAAAAGCCAACCAATGAGCTTACGTAAACTAGAGCAGCACGGGAGTGATGCGCACCTATGTTTGCGTCTTCCAGCTTCAGCTCCCAGTCTGAAAATCATCGCTAATTAAAACAAAACAAAGCAAAACAAAAAAACCCACAGGAAACTGCCACAGACCTGTGTTCAGCTTGTCACGTCTAAGGAAGCTGCAGTGAAAACTAATTCACACTTCTCTCAGTATCTCGGAGAAGGACATCCTTTACAGGTAGAGGCATTTTTCCAGCTCCACAAAGCATGGTTCACATTTTAATCCAAGCCATTTGTTTCTAGATAGAAAAGCCACAAAATGTGGAACCCCAAAGTTTCTAAGGTTTGCAATGATTTGGGACGGATTGACTAATAATCCGGAGACACGTGATGGGGGAAGGGTAAAGGCAAGACAAGAAAAATAGCAACTCACACTAGTAATTGATTTTTGCCCGGCCGGGCCACCTTTAATCCCAGCACTCGGGAGGCAGAGGCAGGCGATTTTTGCATGACTAAGGACTGAGCCTAGGGCCTCGGATGTGCCGAGCGAGCGGGTTTTACAGCACTGAAATATAATTTGACCTTCTACGGAAAGGGAGGAGGATTCAGAAAGAATGGTCCATAGGCTCCAGTCTGAAGAGAGATTTCCAGAACCCCAAACCAGCAAACTAGCCTGAAGTTGGAATCTCTCCAGACGGAACAGGTCTAAGAAAGCTGAAGTCAGATTCAGTGTTCAAAGACTACGCAGCTCACAGGCTGAGAGAGGCAGGGACTGCCTGCTGATAGCTCCGCCCCCCCCCGCCCCCCAGACAAGGCAGGGCCTATGCAAGCAATGGCGTCATTACGTGAGATCCAATCAGGGTGAACAGGGAGGAAAACCAAAAAAATGTCCTCTCAAATCTGAACAGTGGGTAAGAATTGGCCTAAATTCCTGGACCAAACTATGTAATTTAAGTAACTGATTTGCTTGGATATGTTTTGAGCCAAAAGTGACATTTTTTTTTTTTTTTTTAAAAAGAAACTTTCAAAGATTACTGGCTGTCTTAGTCAGGGTTTCTATTCCTGCACAAACATCATGACCAAGAAGCAAGTTGGGGAGGAAAGGGTTTATTCGGCTTACATTTCCATACTGCTGTTGATCACCAAAGGATGCAGGACTGGAACTCAAGCAGGTCAGAAAGCAGGAGCTGATGCAGAGGCCATGGAGGGACGTTCTTTTTATTTATTTATTTATTTATTTATTTATTTATTTATTATATGTAAGTACGCTATAGCTGTCTTCAGACACTCCAGAAGAGGGCGTCAGATCTTGTTACAGATGGTTATGAGCCACCATGTGGTTGCTGGGATTTGAACTCCGGACCTTCGGAAGAGCAGTCGGGTGCTCTTACCCACTGAGCCATCTCACCAGCCCGGAGGGACGTTCTTTACTGACTTGCCTCCCCTGGCTTGCCAAGACTACCAGTCCAGAGATGGTCCCACCCACAAGGGGCCCTCCCCTCTTGGTCACTAATTGAGAAAATCCCTTACAGCTGGATCTCATGGAGGCATTTCCCCAACTGAAGCTCCTTTCTCTGTGATAACTCCAGCTGTGTCAAGTTGACACAAAATTAGCCAGTGCACTGGCAAAGTGGGGGCTGTAATGAGCGGGAGTGCTGTGGGCTTTGGCACCTGAAGGGAAAAGATCCAGAAATCTAGATTTTCCTGTGGAGTCCTCTTATAGTTAAATGTTCGTTAATATTTTCTTTAAGGAAAAAAAAAAAACCCTTAAAATTATTCTCAGCATTTTATCATCATCAACTTTAATATAATTGATTCAGCCTTGTTACATATAAGCCTTTGACCCTATTTTTAAAGATTAAATTAACACAGGGGCATGCAGTAATAACAGCATGCAGGAAGCCAAGGCAAGAAGATTATGAATTCGGAACCATCCGGGTTTATATGGAAAAACCCTGTCAAAACAAAAATAAAGGCCCCAAACTCTTCTTGATTAATAACCTGATTAATGAACTGTTTACATAAGTATGCTGCCAATATCGATCGTTCTTTAATACAAGGAAGCAGGGACTCCGTGAGGAGACAGAATAGGATAGGATATGAGAAGAGACGTGGGACATTTTAAAGCACCAGAAAGACAGGTGGTGCTCACTGAAATGCGAGGATGGATGAAGAGATGCTCAGTGGCTGAGGGTACCTGCCAACCTGAGTGTGGTAACCTAGAACCCATGGAAGAAAGAGCCAATTCCTGGTTGCCTTCCTCTGGCGCGTGTGCGCGCGTACACACACGTGTACACACACACACACACACACATACACGGTGGTGGTGGTGGTGGTGGTGGTGGTAATTCAACAACACTAACAATTTAGGTATGTCAAAGAGACACAGGAACCAATATAAAAGTTCTCAAAGGTCACCTTCAGAACATTCTGACCAGCAACATTAATGTAGTCGTACTGGATTATAGGTCAAGGTATAAAACAAATATCCACAAGGCCATACTGATATAATACATGGCTGAATAATAAATGAGGACTTTGCAAATTATCTGTGTTGCAAGAGTCCAAGCGATTTATGAGGATACGGCCTGGGGGCAGAGGAGTCTGAGTGTGTTCCTCAGGAGTGACTTGTCTCCTGAAGAGTGTAGTCTGGAAGGGGTGTGGCCTCTCACAGGAGCAGCCTGGCAGACAACCCTGTCCAAGCAAGCTCCGCCAACATCAGCAGATGTGGTTCACGGAGTATTCCTCTGGTGTGATGAAAGCCATTCACTTCTGAAGTCTACGTCAGCCAAAGCCAGCAGGCCATCTTACTATGACAAACAAGCAACAAACAAGGAGACAAACTCAAAATACTGTGCTCCTTAAAATGTTAAAGTTCCTCAAAGATAAAGAAAGTCTGCCCCACCTGGAGACTGTTCTTTCAAACTCTAATGAAATGGTCTTTGAGCTTCCATGGATGCGTAGACACACATCCACACACAAGCACATACACATCATAGCTTAGAGGCATCTAAGGAGACAAGATGACAAGGGTAGCTGGTAACTGGATGGAATCCAGAAGCAGAAGAGGGGGGTCAGGGACAACTAGCAAACTTCAAATACAGAGTGGAATACAAACAAGTCTTCAGTTATGTATGTCTGATGAATTTGTGGAAGATATAATACGGAAAACCTGGCCCAAGGTGTATGGGATGTTCAGCCCTACCCTTTGCAACTTTTCCATAGTTCTAAAACTGTTTCATAAGTAGTACGCACACACACACACACACACACACATTCATATATTTAAAACATCCTATGGGTCAAAATACATGACTGACTGCAGTGGCTATGAGTTTATGCCCTTGTATACAAAACATATTCACCAATAAAAATATCTGGTTGGAACTAGTTTGGCAAACCCAATATTCAATAATTACTCAGAACTGTGGTTCTCAGCCTGTGGGTTATGATCTACCTTGGGGGGGGGTCACATATCAGATATTTACATTATGATTCATAACTAGCAAAATTATAGTTATGAAATAGCAATGAAATAACTTTATGGCTGGGGGTCATCACAACATGAGGAACTGTATTAAAGGAGGAAGGTTGAGAACCACTGACCCAGGATTTCAAGTTGATAACAGCAGAATATTAAACTAAGAACAGGCCTCTTCTGAGTGTAATGCTAAGATAGCTTGTTTCTCACTGCATAATGTTCGGAACAGAGAGATTATGTCATCTGCTCAGGGACACTGGCACAGACTGGAATTTTATTCCACAGCTGGCCCACTCCAAAACATCCTATGCCCAAATGGTACACCCTCTATGTCTCAAAACCTAAGGCCACACTTTAAAATTTATTTTACCCTCAAAAGTATCTTTCAATAGTTTTTTTTTTTTTTTAATTGCAATTGAAATAAATGTGTTGTGTTAATTTTAAGGTTCCCCATGACACATGACTTTTGAGGAAAATCTGAGAGTCCAGGAAACTTATCTTTTGGAATTTGATGGAACAGGCATATGAAGAGATATGACAGGAGACAGATGACCAAGGCTCCTCAGGACCAAATGATAAACGAACAGAGGTAAGATGTTGAAGGCTGCTGGTGGAGGCTAGCCAGCCGGACTACATAAATGTTGAAATGTTGCCAACAGTAAAGGAAAAATGAGCCATGACACAAAGGTCAGGAATGCTGGCTTCCTTCGGAAGACCTGGAACAACTGGGAACTGACTGAGCAACAGGACAACAGCATATACAGGTGAGTTCCCACACATGCAGATGTTTTACACATCTGGGCAGTCCTGTCCCTGTCACACATTCACTCTGCCAGCCTGGCCTTTTTTTCCTTGTACATGTTTTTGTTCTTACTTTTTTTTTTTTCCTCCTGCTTTAAATGGTGTGTATAACTGTGTGATCATACACAGGTTTTAGCAAGGTCAGAAGAGGCCATTGGATCCTCTGGAGCTGGAGTTACAGGTGGTTTTAAGCTATCTGATGTGGGGGCTGGGATTCAACCTAGGCCCTCTGAAAGAGCAATACACTTTCCACTACTGAGCTCTCTCGCTCTCTCTCTCTCTCTCTCTCTCTCTCTCTCTCTCTCTCTCTCTCTCTCCCCACACATACACACACAGACACAGAGATAGAGATAGATAGAGAGATAGAAGACAGAGAGGCAGAGATTTATATCTACATGTATATGCGTGTTGTTTGCATCTACGTACATGCATGCATATGCAGGTACTGGTGGGGAGTACTGGACTGCGGGGTCTAGAATTATAGGTTGTTGTCAGGTGCTCTGTGTGGATGCCAAGAACTAAACTCAAGCCCTTTGGAAGGAAGCTCTTCTAACTACTGAGCCATTTTTCCAGCTCTTGATGTTTTCTTCTTCTCGTTCTAAAGTGTTGAACCCAGGGTATAGCACATGGTAGACAAGTGCTGCTAGCATGACATCTTTAAGAGAAACAACGCCCATCATTGCAAATTGATGGGAGCAGGTGGTGGGCCCTTTCCTGAGACACATAGGTAGGTGGGTCTCTGTCCGCTACAGGTTCCTCCCAGGGCAGTGCCCACTGGCTCTCCACCCACTCCTTCGGGTTGCTCCATCAATCTCACCATTGTGCAAACTCAAATCAAATCTACCCCCTTTTTATTCTGTTTTATACAGCTAGGCGAGGCTTGGCTGCATAGAAAATATTTATTGACTTTGCTGGAAAATTGTTACCCTAGTCGCAGTGCCTCCATGACCTCATACATTCACTTCTCCGAAGCACAGCTTAGGTCTTAGGAAAGAGTTCCCCCCTTTCACGCTGTATTTGACATATATATACAAAAGTACCATCTGCTTGATTTCTAATGGCCAATCCAAGGATCATGGGCATACTCCTAAGGCTGATGATGGTAAAGGGGCTTGGTGCTTTCAACCTATGCCTTCTCTTTAATCTGTGCAGGTTGTCATCCAGTTATGTATGCTGAGCTTTCTTACCACCTGCATGTCTACACTGGGCACCTGGATCTACTTGGGAGAGGGTGCATTTGATCTGAGCGATATTAACTACACTGGTGTTTTGTGACGTCTCATAGAAGCACTATTAGCCAGGTGTATTCACCGGAGTGAGGAAACCAATTCCCCACCACACTCCACACATCCCACTGCCTCCTGGCCAGCAGAATCTCCATGCATAGTCAAAGCTCCCTTGCTTTATACTTCCTGCTCGGTTCCTATGAAGTTTTTCAACACTTTTGGGCCCATCCTTTGAGACCATATTTAGTAATTTAAAAGTGTTTCTAGTTCTCTAAGAAAATTTCCAACTTACACATCCATAATTTGTGGGCAGATTTGTTTTACGGAACACATTTATGAAGGTAGGTGACTGCCTAAACAATAATAATATTAATCAAATAAATAGTTAATAAATAAAATAAATTTATCATCATCATCATCATTTTGAGACTATATAACCATCATACGTGCTGGGATTAAAGGCATGTTGCCATCATGATTGGCTTAAATTATTATTATTATTTATTTTAAATTCAACAATGATATTATTAAAACATTGAAAACAATATCAAGTATAATTTTCATTACTATTCATAATCTCACCAGGAAACAGCTACTAAGCAGTATTTTTCCTTTTGATCTTTTAATAGTTTGTATATGTATACATACTTACGTATACACACATGCATATATAACCTTTCAAAAATAAGATTAGCTCATATATTTAGTTTATACCTTTCTATACTTATCATTCATTGTACTGTATCAAGAATTCTTTGAGCAATGATTCACTGCAAACCCATCATGCAGATTTAACCCATTACTCAGCCAGGCTGGTTGATGACCCTTGTACATCTTTCAGCCTCTGACACTTTTCCTTGACTAGACTCACGGGGTGAATTAAAACCCATAGCTTACATGTAAACAGCTCATACACATTTCGCGCCGTGCTTCATAGATCTGTTTGCTTTATGGGCAACATTAGAATTTTCAATTCTCAGTGTTGATTCACAGTACTGAATTCCGCAGCAGTGTACACAGCTCAGATGGAGAACCAGGGAGAGAGAGGCCCGGGACACTCAAGCTGCTCGAAGTATCTTTCCTTGGGTTAGACATTAGGTTCAACACTAAATGAGCATTTAAATGATTGAGAAAACAAACAGCAAACCGAACGGCAGTGGCCTACATTATAACAGCCGAGTCTGAAACCCCAGTGATTTTTAAATCATGTCTCTTGGACCAGCAGCACTAACAATATCTAAGAATGTGTCAGAACTGGTTCTCAGGTCCCCATTGAGCAGCACTGCATCGAACACTCTGGAGACTTGTGCTCTGGTGTCTTCCTGGGTGTGTCTTCCTGACTCTGATCCTGAGTGCTGTGAGAAGAGCGCATGCTTGAATGTCCTTTGTTCACATCTGACCTAAAGAGATAGCCCGCATAACCAAGCAAGGAGGTTGCCTAGAGAGTCACAGAATACACTGTCACACACAGATTTGGGTTCAAATCCCTCAGGCTCAGTTTCCCTTGGTGGGACACCGACATTAACAGTATCTACTTTATTGGATGGTTGGGAGAACCGAATGGGACAGAGCAAAATACTGCAAGGTATTTTTCCAAAGTGCACGGAGCTTGGTAAGCATTTGCCATTCTGGTTGTCTTCAGAGAGCTGGCTAGTGGCCAAGAGACCAGGAAGCCTCACGGGTGGAGGGGGGCTGGCCATCTAAAGCAGAGACTTGCTTCTTGATTCCTACGCTGAGATATCAGCTATACCCACCAAAGGAACGAGTGGCTTGTGTTTCAGTGGGGGTCCTACTACTGTACGCAGAGTCCATGAACAAGGCAACTCTTATAAGGACAGCATTTAACAGCGGCTGGCTTGCAGAGGTCCAGTTCACCGTCATCAAGGCGGGAGTACAGAAGCGTCCAGGCAGGCATGGTGCAGGAGGAGCCAGGAGTTCTACGTCTTCATCTTAAGCCTGCTAGAAGACTGGCTTCCAGGCAGCTAGGAAGAGGGTCTTAAAGCCTACACCCACACTGATACACTTCCTCCAACAGGGCCACACCTACTCCAACAAGACCACCTATCCTAATAGTACCACTCCCTGGGCCAAGCATATTTAATTCACTGAAGGTTGAAAATCAAGATATCTTTAAAAGCACCCTTGGGGGAATCCAGTGTGCCATTAGGAAATGGTTGGATCTCTTTCAACTCCAGAAGTCTATGACTTTACATTGTGCATATTGGTGATAACAACATCTACTGAGTGCTGAGTATGAATCAGAACCAGCTAATTATGAATTCCTCACGAGGACCGTGTCCTACCAAGGCATCATTATGATCTCCATTCTACAGAGGAAGAAATGACAGAGAAGGCAAGTTTGCCAACCAAGGCTATGCTACAAGTACCAGAGGCATGAGTCTGGGGTGCCAACCATCTGGCAGCTGCAGATCTTCTCTACCAACTATACAGTAAGAGAGAGCTCCAGTACAAGCTGGTCCAAACTGGCCTGTCCACCACACATCGTAAGCAGCAGTTGCCAGTAGTTATTCTCCCAAATAACAGGACTGCCCAAAGGACTTAGACCTGTTAGAGCAGACTCTCTCAAAGCATTTCTTTGTCTTGTCTTTTTTTGGTCTTGTGCGTGTGCCTGTGCGTGTGTACATGTGTGTGCACATGCACATTTTTAATTTAAACTCTTCAGCAGAGTACAATGTGTACCAGGTGATTTTTTTTGTTGTTGTTTTTTTTTGTTTTTTTCGAGACAGGGTTTCTCTGTGTAGCCCTGGCTGTCCTGGGACTCACTCTGTAGACCAGGCTGGCCTCGAACTCAGAAATCCACCTGCCTCTGCCTCCCAAGTGCTGGGATTAAAGGCGTGCGCCACCACCGCCCGGCTACCAGGTGATTCTTAATGTCATCCCTTCACTTAAAAACAAATCTGCCGTGTTAAAATTAGTTTTACTCTGTGATGCAATCCTTAAACAAAACGTCATTAAATATATCGACATAATGGCTAAAACATTAACTCCAGTGGAAACTCTCAGTGTGCTAATTCAATAGAACCCACCAGGCTTTTCCGGGGAGAGCAAGGTCAGCCCCTAATACCGTTTATGTTGTGTCCGAATTCTCACCCACTGTGTGATGGAGAGGTCTCACCGAGGAGTGACATTTTAGTGCACAGTCCTTTTTGATCAATATGTCTTTTGCTTCCTCTCTTGGGGCCAGTGTCAAGATCCCATGAGGGCCAAACACAGATAAAAGAGATGAGATTTGTTTGTCATAATTACTGAAGCCAATGGGGACTTTGGGGTCAAATGTCCCATTACACTAGGGCTCTTAAGGAAGCTGACTGTGGGGCAAATGATTGACCAGTGCAATTCTTCTGGCCTTAGTGCATCTCTCCTCTTTCCCCTCCCCCTTCTCTCCCTGCTCTCTCTCTCTTCTCCCCCCTTCTCTCTCTCTCAGTTAAGAAAGAAAGGCCAGAAGAAATAAACTAGTGACAAAAGACACCTTCATTTTTTAAAAATACCCCAAGGGAGTTAAATTTAACCAGAGTAAGACAGCTAGAGCCACCCGTTTGCAGCTAGAAGTTCAGGGAGGAATCGCAATTTGCTACCCCTTCTAGGCTTATAGTCTGGTGAACGTTCACCAAACTCAGCCAGCTTCTCTCTTCCTGGTTCTGCAGTGGGCGGAGCAGACTGGGGCTGGGATGAGGGGGCATCAGATCCTTTATTCTAGCACCAAGACTCTGCTGAACTGGCAAGAGGCATCAGCCTCTTCTCTTCTTCCCGCCCACCAACAACCAATGTTCAACTTGACAAAGTTAAATTTGCAACCTCTTGGCTGAGGCAGTAAGGTACAAATGAATGTATCATTTTACGACCCCCAACTTCGGTGGATGGCTGTGTCCTTTCAGTATTGCCACACAGCCCATGCACACCCAAGGATTGCTAAACATCTTCCCTGGGCTAGAGTCCTCTCTGGGGCTACAGTCCTCAGGCTCAACCTCTCTGAATGCATATCCTTCTACCCTGCACACATGTGCGCACACACACACACACACACACATGCCTGCATACACATACACGCCTGGTACTTATAATTCTGTCACTCTCATTTCAGCTTTGGAGCCTGGAGCACAATGACTTCAGCTTTGTACGTGTTATTATTTGTTATTGTGCTGCTGCCAATAGGTCAATTTCTGGGTGATCCCTGGGTTGCTTTACCATGTGATTATGAGTAAGAAAAGAAACAAAACCAAAAATAAAATCAGGAAAGAAGAAAGAAAAATGTCCAGGCAGCCAGCCCCTCACACAGCTGTGCGGGATACTCACTTGCTTCAGATTCCAGGCCAATCCTCTTTCTGCACTTCTGTGACTAAAGCCCCAGGCACAACATATTACAGAATGTGCCCAAGTCAGTTATTCCCAGTGCCCTGATTCACTGTTGCTCCCAGAAGCTAAGAAGCTAAGAAGGATATATGGTGTTCAAGGGAGCTGAGCCAAGCCCTCCCTCAGCTCCCCTCCACTCCCATAGCTTAAGGCAGACCAAAAACACCTAATAAATCAATGCATGTTATGAGCACCTTTATGCTGACTCAGACTGACAACTCCTTGGCTCCTCCTACCTGAGCTAAGGAAAGTCAAAACCGAGAAAAGTCCCTGGACCTTGCTTCCCCAAGTTGTGATTAAACCTAAAAAAAAAAAAAAAAAAAAAAAAAAAAAAAAAAATGTGAATCTGTAGTGAGAGATGGCCCTCTGGCATGCCAGCCCATGCTATGTCAGGTCTAGGGCTATACACTACGAGCCACAGTGTCAATTAAACAACGAAGGTAAGCAAGGACGGTTCAGTGGTTTTAAAACTATATTCTTCAGGTTTTACAATAGTCCTGTAAGGGGACCCCTAAGGTGTGGGGGGTCCTCTGCCCAACTACCCTCTCAAGCTACCTCTCTCCTTGACTTAAGCAGCTCAGTTCCACCCTCTGTTACCTTGTGCGGGGATACTGCGAGGACACTTAATTTATTGATGTCTGTAAACCCTTTGGGAATTTCTGAAGGTATTTTCTGCAGGTCAGGTCCAGGAGCAGGGCTCTTATTAAGCACGCAAAGACAGATGCCAATATTGATTGTCCTAATGGGTTCTGGCACAGGAGACACACTTTGAGTTAATTGCTGTCTGAACCCTTTGGAGCGAGCACAAGAGCTGGCCAGGCCTGGCAAGTCCTCAAGCACCTACTTGCAGCTGCCAGGATGAAAGCCTGCCCTCGAAGGGGTGGATGCTACCCGTCACACATCTCAGAGAAGGGTGCCTGTGCCTACGCACGGCAGATGAAGATGGTTCTCAGGCATGTCTGGGGAGGTTTGAAGCCCGTGAGCTGTGTGGAAACCTGGGTGTCTTCACGACATGTGTAAGGAAGTCTCTCCCACCCCGTGGCCTTTCCTCAGGCATGCAAATGCTCTCAGTGTGGTGGTGCCCAAGAATGTGTCCAAGGTTGGAGTGCTTGCCCATTCCCACCTCATTTGTGACGCAGGGGCGGGGGCCGTTTTAATTTACGCATCTTCACCTGCCAAGCGGCAACAACACCCACTCTGCTTACCAACTGAAGCTCAGAAAGGGAATGTACCCAGATACAAGGAGAGGCACGCGCACACGACCAGTCACTCTGTTGTGGTACCTGCTGATCCACTAATCAGTAGTGTTGTTGTGATAAACCCCTGATTCATTGAGCTACTGTTTAGTCATCTCGCCATTCTTACAGACGCGTCAGTGAAGAATAATTCATCGAGGGCAGAGGAAGTGTCTGATAGCAACAGTTAGTCATGTGGGCGCCAGGTCTGGAAGGAACGCTTGTCAAAGGGAGCTAAAACAGAGGGAAGGAATTGTCTCACCGATGGCAACTCCGTCCTTCTCGAAAGCAGCGTGAAGAATTTATTTCTTTTTCAGTTGCCAGACTGTACGAATACCAGAAATTTTCTATCCTTTGAAAGATTCACCACATGGAAGCTCTTTTGAAAGGAATTTCAAAATCTATGCCCGTAGCACACAAGGGTCACAGGCAGCCCTGAGCTGGTTGTCATCACATTCTTGATAGCCCCGGAAGGCTCCGTCAGCCTGAGTCCCATGGATATTTTATTAGCTACAGAAATTACGTTGTGAAGGAAGACACCAGCTTATCTTTTCCAGAAGCGGAGGAAGCTGACAACTCTTGTTCCATCCCTCAGTGCACTCCTCTGTAATCTCACTCCTGTTGGCTGGTGGGGGGGGGGGGGGGGGGGGG
>NC_034611.1:41512885-41586870 GCF_900095145.1 Mus pahari
AAAAAAAAAAAAAGTTGCTTTTGGGTACCTCAAACACAATTCAGAGCCTGGGAAAATGAGTCACTGTCATTTGATGGAAATCTCTAGACTAAACATGCTTGGTTAAAAAAAAAAAAATCTGAAATTAGATGTCACCATTAAACACAGTGTAAGAACAGTGATGAATGAGAAAATGAATAACCCTTCATTTAAAGCCTTTATTATCAATGGTACCATGGTTTGTAAAACTCTATGAATGTCCTTCCTTCCTTCCTTCCTCCCTCCCTTCCTTTCCTTTCTTCCTCCTCTTCTTTTTCTTCTTTTTCCTACCTCCTCCTCCTCCTCCTCCTCTTCTTCCTCCTCTTCTTCTTCCATTTCCCCCTTTCCCTCCCCACTTCCATTTCTAGATTTTATGTAGCCAGTGCGGTTTCAAACTCACTACGAGGCTGGGGCTGACCTGTAATTCGTGATCCTCCTGTGTCCATCTCCCAAGTGCCTCGTAAAGTTGTGCCACCACGCCCAGCTTTCTATGGGAAATTTCCCCTGAAAGTTTTTTTTTTTTTTAATTGAAAAGACATTATAAATTCTTAAGTATGTTTAAGGATGCAAGACAATGCACCTAAGCAGGGTGCCATAGCCCCCACACTATATTCTCTCTCACCCCTTCTTTGGAAACACAGCAGGGTTACAGAGACTGGACCTGAAATAGTTCTGCTGCTTAAGTACCTGTGTGATCTTGGGTAATTCACTGTACCTCAGCAGCCTCATCTGTAACATGTGATGGAAACAGGTGCCAAAGTCACAACGAGGACTAAATGAGTTAAGATATTTGGGACACTCACATAGTATCGCGTGAGTGCATGCCATAATCACACATACACATATGCGCATATATGTACACACATGTGTGCTGCTTCAACTCTTACTGCTAGCATGACACTTCACTAGATGTCCCTGTTATACTCTTCCTCACCCAGAATGTCCTCAAAAATTCCCCATCAGCATTACTGATGGAAACATTTAAACCCAGAGATGCTATCACCAGACGGGGTTAACGGCTAATCTGGATTGATATTTTCAATAGCTGGAAATTCATCTTGGAAGTCCACAGAGAGGCTAAACGACAGCGCGTTAGATGAGGAAGGGAATCAAGGTCTACCAGACTGACCGGGCCTCTGGGGTATGTGCAGCTTAGCTGAGGATGTTTGCTTGGCTTGGCTCCTCAGATGTTTGGATATAATTAGGGAAGGTTATGGCAACTGGTGAGAGTAGAGCTCTACCCGATTCTAAACAGCCCACAACGCACATGACAGCACCCCACCCCCTATAAATCCTGTGTTGATCTCCAATCAAAGCCCGGCCTGTGGGGCTGGAAGACGGCTCAGTGATTAAGAGCACCCTTTCAGATGGTCCAGAGTTCAGTTCCTAGCACCCACATCCATCAGCTCATGGCTACCCATTAAATTACTTCAGCTCTGGGGGATCTGAACCCTCTTCTGGCCTCTGCAGGAAGCCATACACATACACATATAGACACAGACATACATAAAAGTGAGCAAGCAAACGCAAACAGAAAAACTGTGCCAGCTACTTTTATATCAACTTGGTACAAGCTAGAATCATTTTGGAAAAGGGAACATCAACTGAGAAAAATGCCCTGAGCAGATAGGCCAGTGAGCAAGCCTGTGGTGCCCTCTGTATTGATGACTGATGGGGGAAGAGCCCGTTCACGGGAGGTGATGACACTTTTCAGCTGAGTGCTTATGAAATCAGGCTGAGCAAGCCATGAGGATTGAGCAGTCCTCCTCCAAGGCCTTCACATTGATTCCTGCCTCCAGGTTCCTGCATTGATGCCCTGAAAGATGATTAAGGTGACTGAGATACAAGAATTAGGGTGAAATAAACCTTCCCTCCCCGAGTTACTGTTAGCCATGGTGTCTTTATTACAGCAGTAGAAAACTAAGACATACATTGTCTCAAAACAAAAGACAAAAACCCCACCACGGGCCCCACCAAGGGCCCACGGGAACTCTTAGTTTAGGTTGGATGTCCTAGTAATGTCTGTCACCTGGGCGCGGATCCAGTGACTAATGCCTCACTCACTTCTGAAATGGTTTGGGCAGACGCAACTTCTTCTGTGCAAGGTTTTATTACAGTACCCTCTTTGGAGCCTGAAGACCTGCTATGATCCTCAAACACCTCTATAATTCTCAGTTAAGCAAGAACCGGGGGTTACTGCCACCAGTTTTTCTAATTCTCTCACTGAGGCATACATATATGCCAGGCCCTAAACCTACAGAGATATCCTTCAAATACGCCTGTCTAAAATCACTGGTTTCTTTCTCTTATTCTTTTCTATGCTTGTGACCTATCCATTCACACCCATGTGCTGTCTGTCCTTTGTGTTCCTACTAATTGCACCTCAGGTAAACAGCCATCTTTCTGGTTCTTAGTATATGCCATGATGTCTTCTCGGGTCTTAGGTTATGACACCCGTGACCGCTCTTGTGAGCAGAGCTTTCCACCTCTTGTTTTTCTGTGGTTATAACCAGAAAGTTTCCTCCAAAATCCACATCACTAGATACCTGTCTGTAGGTGTGATGGGCTAAGTAGTATGCATCTCTTGTTCATTAATACACATACAATGCTACCACAATGCTTGCGAGAGACTAGCCAACCAAAAGCAGAAAGAGAAACATGTATTGTTTGTGCTCCAAATCTACACAGGCTTTCTCCCTTAAGCCTGAAGACAGCCTCAGTTTTCATGCACAGAGAAGAGAAGAAGAGAAGAGAAGAGAGAAAAGAAAGATGATAAAAGCAAAACAGTTACTTGGCATCGAAGTGAAAGAGACATCATGATCTCAAATCCATTATAATTGCTAATATTAGTTCTTTGCCAGATACTGCTAAGGTTTCACCACAATCATTCCTTCTCACACGACAGAGTTGTTAGCGAGGGGATCTAGAACATTAGTCGGCAGTTGGACACAGAACAGGGCGTGTCCCTCGGTTTCAGGTGTCAGAGGGTGTGAAGGTGTGAACATTTTTATGTCTACTGAATTGCTATCTGGAAATTGTAACCCCTAGGATTCGGTCGTAGGTTGGGGGAAATCTCGATGGAGGTGATTAGACCATGAGGGTGGGACCCTCAGGAATGGAATGATGCCCACATATGAGAGACCCCCCGAGAGGGGAACTCCATCCCCAATTTCATCATACAAAAACACAGGTAGAAGACAACCTGCAACCTGGAAAAGGAAGCCTGTGTTATTAAGTCACCCCGTTGATGGAGTTTGTTATCAATGGAGGCCAACGGTCCGCCGTTAGGAATCTCTTAGGTCACTTCCCACCTTATTTTCTGAAACAGGCCTTTCATTGAAACACGTGCTCACCCATTTGGGTGGCCTGGCCAGAGAGCTTCAAGGATCCATCTGTCCTGTCTCATTCCCTTGCCAGTGCCGAGGTGACAGGTATGTGCCACCGTGCCCGTGCCCCACCTTTTAAGTGGGTCCTGGGGGTGGGAGCTCAGGTCTTCATGTCTGCCCAGAAAGCATGTTGCTAACTGAGCCACTGCCTGGCCCCAAATGTATCAAACATTTCTAAGATTAATCTTACTTAAATTGATTTGGGAAGATGGGCTTAAAACAAACCAGATAGTTCTGCTGCAACATTTCAATGCAAGATGGATGTAAGAAATCTCTGCAATCTACAAAATCCAGCTTGGCATGACGCCATGCCCTGCAGGGAGAACAGAGAATTTCTCACAGAAAGCCTTTGCTTCTCAGACCAGGGTGCCTTGACTGAAGAGCTCTAGAGAATACTGTGCCCAGGCCAGCAGCAGAGGTGTCCCATTCCCCCCTCCCCCTCCACATAGGGCCATCACACTGTCAACTTTGCCAAAAAGGACAATTTAAAAAAAAAAAAAGAAGAAGAAGAAGGATACACCAAGCAGGAATGGTGACAAGTCTGAGGGAACGAGAAAAAACCAAAACCAAAAAAAAACAAAACAAAAAAAAAAACCAAAAAAAAAAAACCAAAAAAAAAAAAAAAAAAAAACCCCAACACTTTAAAAAGACTTAAAAATTCACTTCTAGGGCTGGAGAGATGGCTCAGTGGTTAAGAGCACCGACNAAAAAAAAAAAAAAAAAAAAACCCCAACACTTTAAAAAGACTTAAAAATTCACTTCTAGGGCTGGAGAGATGGCTCAGTGGTTAAGAGCACCGACTGCTCTCCCGAAGGTCCCGAGTTCAAATCCCAGCAACCACATGGTGGCTCACAATCATCCGTAATGAGATCTGATGCTCTCTTCTGATGTGTCTGAAGTCAGCTACAGTGTAGTTAGATATAATAATAAATAAATCTTTAAAAAAAAATTCACTTCTAAGCTCGGCCTCTTGGTGCCTGAGCATTTGGGCATCACTTTTATAACTGATTTGTTTTCATTCCTCCCACCCCCATTAAAGGAATACTTCTGTATGAATATATAGGCTACTAAGAACCTCATAGGACCGAAGATAAGACTTGAGATAGAGCTGTCAGGTGGACAAGAGGCTGCTCGGCTGCTCACCCCCAGTGTTGTAGCGTACCCCCTCTTCTCCCTTTAGAAACTGATGGCATTTGTCTTGGCATCTGTGAACCTGTGTCTGAAGTGGAAGTTCCGTTTAGCTTATCGCAAACGGTGCAAGTTCAAGTGGGTACTTGGCACACCTGTTTAAATACTGCTCTGCTCTTTCTGATATTTCGGCATGTGTCGCTAACTTCCTCAAAGGAAATACAGGTTAGGACGGAGAGAAGTGATGGGGTCGGGTGTACGAAGGGCAGGAGAGGGCAACACTGGGGTCACACTTGGTTCCATGACGGTGGTGTTCCGATGTTAATCGTGCTTGAAGAAGCTGTGCTCAGTGGTGGACTGGGCAGAGGGAGGCATGTAGATACATACTATCCCACAGACATCCCCCCAAACACCCCCATCACGGCTCTCCAAGGGATCTGAGGAAATGATGTTTTGTTTTCATGTTCTGTTCTGTTCTGAAGCACTGTTTTACAGTGTCTGTCACAGGTAGCATCCACAACCCTACCATCACTATCCTTGCTTTCGGTCTTAGACAGCTGTTTGTTCAAAGGTCCCCCAGTCAGTCAATGTACAGGCAGCGCTAGGAAGTCTTTGGAAATCCATAGCCTAACCTCTATCCCACTATGCTTAGCCCCTCTGGCCTCTACTGTTACCATACACAATGAGCATCACACACACACACACACACACACACACACACACACACACACACACACACACACAGAAGGAAGACTCATTAGGTGTGAGCAGGGACCTGTGCTTGCTACCTTTGTTCCATCGGAAATGCAGTTGGCCAGTTCAGGCTCATAGTTTACCTCTGTGAAGGGAGAAAATAAAAGCCGTGTGGCATACTTGTTTCATCGATCCCTGCAGAAATGGCACTCTCGCCCTGCTGGGGCAGGGGACTTTCTGTCTTGGGAGTGTCTCTCAGAACGATCAGGCCACTGTGCTCCGTGAAGGGATGCACTCCCGCTTCAGCCCGTCTGCTGAATCAGACAGGGAGCAGTAGTCCTGTCATCAGGCCTCCCTCACTTGGTAAGTCTGGTGAGTGCTTCTCATGGAAGCGGCTTTGTTAAAGCCCAGTTTATTAGTCACCACCGAGAGCTAATAAAACATGTCAGGAAGTCTCTGCGAGCTGTGAAAACACTTCCAAAGGTCACTGCCAACACTCCGGACTTCAATGACTCTTTTAAAGGAAAAGAAAACTAAAGCCGAGAGTCAGGATTTCAAAACACAGAGTAGAGATCACAAATGGGCTATCGGGGCTGACAGATCCGTCCCACGGCAGCCACTGTCCCGGAGTCAGGAGGGAAAGTTCCAAAAACTCCAGTGTGGCAGTGAGGCAGAGAAAGCGGGACATCCCAGGTTTGATCACAAATGAACTCACAGTCACCCCTCAGTATCTCAGGGGACCTCTGCAGATCCCAAAGGACAATCAATGCTGTTCAGGTACTTTATGAAATGGCATCCGATCTGCATGTATATCCATGAACATCCTCCCATGTACTCCAAGTCACACCTATATCATACATAATACCTAGTATAATGCAAAAGTTATGTAAATAGCCATGTTGTTTAAGGGGAAATGATTGTGTATGTTCATACAGGTGTAGCTATTTATTGATCTAATCATACTCGTCTCCATGATTGGATGAATCTACTGATGCAGAGAGCTGTCTTACTTATTTACATTTGGTTGGAAGGCTCCATTGCTTATAATAAACTGCTTTGTAAGCAATAGAGTATGAGGCACAAAAGTGACTAATTTCAGATTAACCACAGTGTATCAGGTATTCTTAATATAAGACCTTTTATATTATAAAGGTAAATATACAGTTGAATTTTTTTCATTTTGTTTTCTGTGTATGGGTGTTTTGCTGCACACATGTCTGTGCACCATGTGGACACAGTGTCCGAGGAACTTTAGAAGCAGATGCTGGATCTACTGGGACTGGAGTTACCAACAGCTGTGAGCCATCATGTGGGGTGGTGGGAATTGAACCTGGGTCCTCTGGAAAAGGAGCCAGTGCTCCTAACTGCTAACGACTCTGGTCTGCAGCTCCACAGGTTAATTTTTAAAGGCAGGAAATCATAGAAAGGAGAAATCAACCCCATCATTTTAAAGCTGGTGCGTGGCTTGATGCCTGCGTCTTCCTCTAGCCATCCTTGAGTTCTTCATGGGAGGCTTCTAAAAAAAAACCCAATCTCCCTCTTCACCAAACATGGTAGACGTCATGTCATTCTGAATGGGGACATCACCTCTGTTTTCATTAGGTTCAGCTGTCTTTCTAATCAGCATGGTGGCTCCATGAAATTGAGGTAAGCCCATGGTAGTCTGTTGTGGCTTTTTTTTTCTTTTTCTGAGCAATGTTAGTGTGAGCTCCCTAAGCCTTTGAGACTTGGTTATCCTAGTTGGAAAGCAGTAATGCACTGGAAGCAGCTACCATCCGTATCAACACCCTACATCTAGGGAGAAGAAAAAGGAAAAGGGCCTTGATGGCTTGTGTGAAGCGGAACTGCTAGGTAAGGGTCAGGATCGACTCTCCCAACCCTTGATAAGGTCATCTCATTAAGCAGCTTATAAAAATATGGTATTAATCTAAGCAGATTTTCCCTTGTGAAGCAGGAGAGAATAGTGATTTTATATATAAAAAAAAAAGTCTCTTACTAAAACGTTTAAGTTCTCCAAAGTAAAATGATTTTAGAGAGGAAAAGGATCCCAGGAAGAGGGCAGAACATTCTGGGAAAATGTCTGATACTGTTTCCTCGCAGAGCTGGGACCCTCTCTGATGCAGTAATTCGCAGTCACTGCGGGCTGTGATGAGACACTAAGACTATGGGGCTCAAGGAAAGCGGGGCAGGTGGGATCAAGACTGTCATAGTAGTTCCTCCCAACTGAAGGCTTTTCCTTTCTTCTGTCAAGTCATGGAGTAGAGTCCATACATGCTTCAGGGAGCCATACCCCAGTAGATGTGAGTTAGGAGCTATACGGCCCACGGTGGGACACAAACGACACACTAAAAGGGGTGAGACAACTGTGCCTTCAGGTTTGTCATGTTTCAGTCATTCTGAGTGGTTAGTGCCCCACTCTGCTCTGAGCGGCAGACTCTTCAGGCTAACACACACATTCCTCCATAAAGTGCTCTTCTGCCATAGCTTCTGGAACCCCAGGAGACTCTCATAGTGAGAAAATATGCTCTTTCTTACCGATGACATTCACGATTAGGTATTTGACAGTCCACTGTTATTCCTGCTTACAAATGTATGGACATACACTCTGTATCCTTCTATTATGCTTGGGAGCTTACCAAACCAGCTTGTTCTCCTGGCAAGTGGCCTTTAGACAAGGCTCCTTCCCCACAGCCAATCCACATGTGGGGCAGATAATTGTCCTGTGAGAGGCTGTCCTGCACTTCAGGGGGTTGTACCATATATCCATCCATTAGATGCTCAGGGCACTCTCCCAAAGATGACAGGAAAAGAGTCTTTAGACAATGCTAGTCATTACAAAGTCACTCTTAGAGACTTGGTGCTTTAGGCCACCCACTGAACTGCTAATTAACAACTCCTTTATTTTTGGCCAGTAAGCAAGAGGTAAATTTTATGGCACACTTCTGCCTATCCCAAAGATCATCACCCTGCGGGTTAGCTGAAAATTACACAGACCCCACCCCCCCACCTCACCCCCAAGAGGTTCTCTGCTAATATCTTCACTTCATGGCTGAGAAACAGAATCCAGTGTCATCAAGTGAGGCAGAGATAAATGTCTCCTTAAATATTCGCCCCCCCCCACCCCCAACCCCGTTTGCCATCTGGGCAGTGGCTCGCTGTCTCATCTGCTGCCTTCTTTCTTGGAAGATGTAGTTTGACTCAGAAGGCTTCCCTGGCCAGAAAAAAAAGAATTAACCAGAAGCGGACTAAGTATGGCCTTGAGCCTCATAAAAATGAAGGTGGTAATTCTGACCTTAGGGTCATTGCGCATAACTGGGGGGCATGACAAACACAAATACTTAGTACAGTTCAGGTGTGCACAGTCTATATGAGAGCCTTCATTCCTAGCCATAGGGAATCTCAATGGGGGAGGGGCGTGATCTAAGCAGAAAGTCAAGGTGGAGATGAAAAGGGTTGAAGGGCCAGTGTAGCCATACACTGAGTTTGAGGCTAGCCTGCTCTACATACCAAGTTCTAGGGCAGCAAGAACTACATAGTGAGGACTCTGCCTTTTTTTTAAAAAGAAAAGGAAGCAGCTTATATCACCACCCCATCCCCATCCCCTCTGAGGTGGAAGAACAGAGAATAGCAGGTCGGAGGAAGACTACAGTATTTTGGAGGATCTTAATAAGGACTATGTAAGGAAATAAATAAGGAATAAACAACCACTAAACACTGTGATGCCTTTTTAAAGTCATGACAAGTTCTCGCAGCCCCTATCCTTAGCTCTCTGTAAACGGAACAGTATGATATTACTGAGAGCCAACTGGTTTTTGTTAGGTTTTTTTTTTTTTTTTTTGGTTAGCTGGTTGGTATGCAAAATGGCGATTTCTTAAGAGTACTGTCTGAATTTAGGGGCGGAAACAGAGTCTTTAAAATATTTAAAATTCTTCAATTGAGGTCAAATAATTTAATCCTGACTGTGGAAGGAAACTAAAGAAAACCGAAAGTCCACAGGAGATCAGTTATTCCATTCTCCCTCATCTTCCCACCCTACATGATACAAAATGCGCAGAGCCCCAAAAGACACCTCCCGCCAAAGAGGCAGGTGCTTTATTTCAATTCCCAGCAGGGCTCTGAATTAAGCCTAGGGAGAAAGGACACCCATCTGCTAATTAGCTATTAAATGAGACAGGATGTATGCATCACACTGAGCAAGACAAGGAAGCAGGCCATGCAGCACAAAGTAGCAGGTGGAAATGCGACCCCAGTCATTATGCACTGGGTGCCCACAGTTACCCCAGCTCACTCCTACCTAGCTTTCTTGTTGGGGAAAAGAAAGAACTGGGGAGGCAAGACGAATTCCCAGATCTTGGCTGGAAGGAAAATCACCGAAGGGCTGTGCCAGAGTATTTTACTTGACAACTGTATCTGCACTGATGTTGCTCAGAGAACCTTCTGGAAATACAAATTTTGGAAGCTAGCTTGTGGACCTTTTAAAACCCATCCACCAATCAGAAGGACAGGATAAACACTCCCAAACGTGTAGATTCCACCTCATCCCTTCCCCAAGTCTCAGGCATCCTTAGCGGACTGCCAACAGATCTTCCCTGTCGCTATATCACAGGCGTATCAAATTTGTTATGTCCCCAAACAAAAAACGTATCTCTCGACTTTGCCACTCCCAGATTTCAAGGTGACTCACGTGTTTACCTGCCTTCCCTGGAACAGATGGGAGACTGCTCACATCCTCAAGCTGTCTGTCGAAAGGGTCTAACTTGTGGATGGCTGTCTGCCATGGTTGGGTGGAAGAGATGGCCAGACTGGGTGCAGACACAACCCTCCTGATGACTCTAGACAGGCACTTCTCTCATCTGCTTCCTTTTGCTTATTGTGGCAATTTTACCTTACCCGCTCGGAAACTTATATGTGACCAGTACCAAATCTACGCATGCTGGATAAGTCACGATGGCACTTGCTGTGACAAAGCACAGCACCCTAGGACCGGTGATGAGGCAGAGGTGGAACTCCAGGGTGGGGGCTCGAGTGTTCTTTTCTTCCTCTGGGCCTTGTGATCTCACTTCTGAGCACTATCCCAGTCCCTGAAGTCTTTTATTCCTTGAGGCTACAGTCCCATTCTGTGTGACGTGAAGGCAAGTCCCAAATCAAATGTCAGTCTCAGCCTAGACTCAATCACTTCCTCTAAGCCTTCCACTTCTACCAGAGGACTCAGGTCTTCTTCTGGGTGGTGTGTAAGTCACATGGCAGAAGCCAAACTACTGGTGGGCCTCTCACAGGTCAGGTTGGTTGGATCTTAGGGACAGATCATTTGGGACTCTGAGCATAGACCAGCATGATAATCTGGGGGGGATCACTGTCAGCAAACTGCCCAAATATCTCTGAAAGAGTATGTCCCCTTCACCCTATCGGGAAACCTGCCACACACACTTTTCCCTTGCCCCTCACCCCTGGCAGCTCTCCCAGCTTTCCATTCTGCTAGCATACAAGAGCCAAACACAGCACATCCAAAAAACCGAAACCCTCTGAGTGCAGTAATGAGAAATTAAAACCATTAAAGGAACTTCAAAGCCAGGGACGCAAAGGCAAAAGCATGGGTAAGCCACATGGTGATCATACACAACCTAGTGCCTATCTGATAGCAGACTTTGAAATATGAGCAACACAGTACTGCTGGGAGGCAAACTGTCATCAGTGACATTACAGGACAGGTGAGCATTCTTTGCTACCAGCCTCCTCTGCCCCTTTCCAACAGCCTGGTCTATGATGTACAGGTGCTGCTGTACTGTGACTAGGATCAGGTCTGCCACCTTGGACTCAGAACCAGCAAAAGGTCATCCAACTTGTGTGTCAGTTCTCTCATCTATAGAACAGATATGATAAGAACTCTGCAGGGTTCTTGGGAATATGATCAGTGGACTTAGAAAGCATATATTCCGGTGTCTAGCATGTGGATGTTGTCAATAAACAGGAACTACGAGGTTGAATCATATGAGGTTGATGTTTTGGTAGCCTTCTGTCACAGGAGTTATCATTTTTATTATTGCCATACATTTATGTGCTTCTTCCACTAAAGAGTGAGATCTTTAACAGCAGGGGATCTGCCTGTCTCACTTCCCATGCAGGGCCTGGCACAGACCTGGTAGATAGTAGGTCACTGTATTTGCTAAATGAATCTATGTTACACTATGAGGAAGCTGGTGATGATGGTGGTATTGTTGACCATATTTACCTCATCTGGAATATATTTTCAAATAATTAGTGTCTTAAGGGAATGGATAGGTAATTGAATGAATACATTTTCAGTCCATACAGGAAGTCCAAAGAAACTACCAAGTCAATGAAAACTGCTATGAGCTTGCGCTTTTTTTTGTTTTTGTTTTTGTTTTTGTTTTTTGTTTCTTTTTCAAGACAGGGTTTCTGTGTAGCTCTGGCTATCCTGGAATTTGCTCTGTAGACCAGGCTGGCCTCACACCTGCCTCTGCCTCCTGAGTACTGGGATTAAAGGTGTGTACCACAACCACCCAGCTTTTTTGTTTATTGCCACCAGTGACCTGCCTTCATTTTTTTTACCATTCTAGAAGGCTGTTTGGTGTTAGGTAGAAAGTATCAGAGTTCCTTTAGTCCCATGGGCCTTCCAGATATAGAAAAGACACGATGACAAGCCAGAACAATAAGGGGTTGTAGTGTTCACTATAGTCTGCCTAGGGACAGCCAATGACTGGCAACTGTGCAAGAAGCTTTGAACAGTGAACTCTCTTAAGGTACTGTGTGTGGCTCATGGCACTCATCATGCTTTGTTCTAAGAACCTGTGAGGTTCACCCCCGAGTCTCTCACCAAGCATTCAAGAAGGGAGAATGGTCCTAAAATTAAAAATAAATAAAAGATTCTGAATATGACTACCAGGGAACTAAGTGAGGCTCAGGAGCATGGATTAAGGAAGAAGATAAAAACCTCAGGATCGGGATTACAGAGAAAGGGAAGACTTAGTCAGTCCTTCTGTATAAAGCTTTGGCAGCTCAAGTAACGGCTAGTCTCTGTGTTTTAGACTAAAGTCAGACTAGAAGGATGGGCAAGCACTGTCTAGTTGTGACAACCTAGGAGGAAATGAACAACATGAAAAGGCAAAACATTCATTTAAAAGAGAAGCATTTACTTTAAATAACTTAAACTCAAAGGATGATGAGTTTATACTCACAGGGAGAAGGGGAAAGGAAAGAATTCTCGAGGCCACAAACACCCAGTTAAATGCCCTCCTCCACAGCTCAATGCTTAGCCCCTGGGATATGTAACAGGTCAATGAAAGAGACTGGTAACCTGTATGTTGCCATTTTGAGTTTAGAGCTCAAAACTGAGCCATCAGGGAATGAAAAAGAAGGAAGGTTTAAACAGAGCATTGGGGGATGAAACGGAAGGAAGGTTTTATGATTTTTCATAGCATTGGGCTTGGTCTTTTCAACTCAAGCTACTGTTTACAGAAGCATTACCATAGGATTATAATTAAGGGCTTTGCTCAGTCACAAAGGGTCTGAGTCTTTCATCAAAGGGAAAGGAAACAAGTTACTTAGGCATGTCCTGAGTCTTTCACACTTGCTGGAAAATGGAAGTCTAGTGGCCAAAGCAGAAGCCCCCGGGCACAGAGAGTTTGAGGGCCTGAAGTTTTCATCTTCCTCCAGCTTTGCTTGGAGAAGTGAGGGTCTGGGGCTCCAGTTCTGAGCTGCCATCCACGCTGAGTTCCACCTGCCTCCTCTCCCTTCAGATCATGGAACCAGAGTTCAGGGACCTCAAAAAGAGGCCACCTTGGCACTGAAAGTTGACAGAGACTTAAGGGGGTGTCTCTGGCAAGACACGAGATCCTTACAGTGTCTATTTATGAGCAATATTGTTTCCTTTCCACTTTGTCCCCCCCATCCCATCCCATTTCCCCTCTGGGGAACAACCCTGAAATTTACACACTACATTCTTTGACAGCTATTCCATCTCTGGGATGTAGGACCTGGGACCTGGGACCCAGCCCCGACCCTGACTTCCCCTCGTTGGTACTCTCAGTGTGTACTCACAGACACTTTCATCTCTATAAGCTCTTGTTGGACACTGGTTCTGGCACACAGTACCACACCAACGGCGCATAGTAACTAACCATGGTACTTTGGAAAGAATACAGTGAGCAGAGGGGAGTCTTCTAGACTTCTCTATCCCATGAAAGCTTCACAGAAAAAATACAGTACCGGATGACCAGCATTTGGATCAAGGGACTCAGCATGTTCAGTCAAGTTGAAGAGACAGAGAAACTGGAGATTAAAAACAGTATCTTCCTTCTCCAAGAAATTTGTTCCAGACCATTCAATATCCAGTCACTGGATACATGATAGATCAAAATCAGGGCTTAGTCTTGGTTAGTACTGAGTACTCCTGAATCTACATTTCTATAGCTGGATAGATGGACTTTCCACCAACATCTGACCAGAGGGGAAAACAGAGCCTTGCTTTCCTGAAGTTAACCTTGTTTTATAAGTGGAACATTAACCGCCCACTGCCATTTAAGGGTAGATAAAGGTAATTTCCCCAGTAAGAAAGTGGAAGCTGTACCCACAGGCCCATCACCAGGCACCAGTCCCTCACTAACCTTGACTTAGCATCCTTCACTCAGCAACCTCTCTGTGACTATTCTGATGCAGGTCCTGCCTGCTGGCTGGGCAACTAGAGGCTGAGACCAGGTTTCCTGACTCTCCTCCTCGCTCTGCACTTCCTCCAGTAAGGTTGCCAGAGAGCGCACTGGCTCCAGGATGCTCTTGGCTTAATGGGATTTTGTATAGTCTTCCCTTCCTTCCTCCTACAAAGTCCCAGCTTAGCACGAAAGCCCCAGCCCCCAGATTCCTGAGCCACTATACTGACTGTCTCCCAGATCTCCCCACTATGCTGCAGAGCCAAGCTCAGCACCGACCTGCTGAGCCACAACAGGTGACCGGGTGGTACTGCACACATACTCCTCAGAGGGCCCCAGCAGACAACACTACTTTTCTTCCTGTGCTACACCTGAGGTTATTCACTTTTAAGTCAGTTTATATAGGCACCGAGTGATGGGCTGGAGTTTATACATTCAACAGATTTTAACTCCTTGCTATGGCTCGTCAGAAAACATTCCCGATACCATGGCCTAAAGTGTGTTCCCAGGTAGAGTTCACTCTCCACTGAAGCTTGAATCCAAAGCTGCTTGACCTCAGAGCTGGGGAAAATCACACAGAAAGAAATGCTTTAGTGTTCAAAATGTTGGGGGACTGTGGAGATGGCTCAATGGGGAAAGCACACACATTATGGAAACGTGAAGACTTGAGTTTGGGTTTTCTTGAACCCAGAGACAGATGCAGTAATAGCCTATGTCTGTTGTCCCAGTGCGTCCCTGGCCAGATGAGATGTGCAGACAAGAGATGGACCGGACTGCAGCAGGAACAACAGAAGTCTTCCTTCAAGGTGGAAGATGAGGACCAAAGTAACTGTGATGAGATGCCAGTCCATAGTCATTAGGAGAGTTAAATTAAAAGGACAGATAACTATTGGCAAAAATGTGGGGAACCATAATCCCATGCATGCTGTGTATAGTGAGTGATGTAACATGAAAAATAGCTCTGCAATTCCTCAAAAAAAAAAAAAATCAAATACAGAAGAATTGTATGTTCCAGTAATTCCACCTCTAGATGTAAACTCAAAAGCACTGCAAGTGGGGACATGAACACATGTTTGCATATCAAATAGTCAACACAAATTTACCCACAATTGCCTACAGGTGGAAATACTCAAGGGCCCATCAACAGATGGATACACAAGCAAAGGTGTGGTCAGGCACACTGTAAAACGTCACTCATCATAAAAAGGAAGGACATTCTGACACTTGCTACAACTTGGATGAACTTTAAAATAATTATAGTAAATAAGTAAGCCAGACACCAAAGGGACAGATATTGTATGAGTCCTTTGATATGCAGTGTTCAGAACATTTTGGAGACAGAAAGGAGAACAGAATTTATTAGGCGTGGAGGAGACAGGGATAAGGAGTGGTTATTGAACAGGTATTGGCTTTCAGTTTGGAGGTGATGAAAACATTCTAGGAATAGTGGTAATGGCTGAACAACACTGCATTTAATACCATTCAATTATACTCCTAGAATAGCATAAATGGCACATCATGCATAAAATATATTTTACAACAAAATAAGTGAAAATTCTGATCACAGAAGAAACAATTCCAAGAGCAGTCAGCACCCAGGTGTGACACTTAAGTTCAAAGTGAACAAATATATTTTCCCAAGCCAGGGAAGTAGAGATGAGGCTTCCATAGGCTTGGCCTGTCCTTTATCCAGTAGGCCAGTCTCTCATCTCTGCTGGAATACTTCAGATGTAATGAGTACAGCATAAGGATGTACAGGGATATTGGAGCTAGCAAATTCTGCCACCTGGTTCAACTTTTAAATGTGCCTGTAAGAAAATTGCTCCTGGCTAGGAAAATGCTTAGAGTATAGAGTGTAGAGTATAGAATATAGAATGTAGAGTATAGATTATAGAGTATAGAGTGTAGAGTGTAGTGTATAGAGTGTGGAGTATAGAGTGTAGAGTATAAAGTATGGAGTGTAGAGTATAAAATATAGAATGTAGAGTATAGAGTATGGAGTGTATAGAGTGTAGAATATAGAATGCAGAATGCAGAGTATAGTGTATGGAGTGTAGGGTATAAAATATAGAATGTAGAATGCAGAGTATAGTGTATGGAGTGTAGAGTATAAAATATAGAATGCAGAGTATAGAATATAGAATATAGAGTATAGAGTATGGAGTGTAGAGCATATAAAGAGTATAGAGCATAGAATATAGAATGTAAAGTATAGAGTATGGGGTATAGAGTATAGAATGTAGAATGTAGAGTCTAGAGTCTAGAGTATGGAGTGTAGAGTATAGAATATAGAGTCCAGAGTATGGAGTATAGAGATTGTTGTTGGCTTGAAATTCTTTGAAATGTTTTTAAGAGTTCAATTGCAGGGTTGGGGGTGGGAGGATGGTTCATTTAGCAAAGTGCTTGCTGCATAAATATGAGGACCAGTTTGACAGTTTGATTCCCACACTCGCATAAAAAGCCAGGTGTGGCTTTTGTGAGCCAACAGGAGGGCTCTTACTTATACATGGTGCAAAGAAAAAAAGACAACACAAACAGTGAAATAAATAAATAATAAGGAGATGAAGAAGAAGGAGGAAGAAGAGAAGGAGGAAGAGGAAGAGGAGGAGGAGGAGGAGGAGGAGGNAAAGCCAGGTGTGGCTTTTGTGAGCCAACAGGAGGGCTCTTACTTATACATGGTGCAAAGAAAAAAAGACAACACAAACAGTGAAATAAATAAATGAAAAGGAGAAGAAGAAAAAAGAGGAAGAAGAAAAGGAGGAAGAGGAGGAGGAGGAGGAGGAGGAGGAGGAGAAGCAGCGTGCATGTGTATTTTAAGGAACTGAAATTATTTTGTATAAGGCTACACTGGTAGATACATGTCCATACACATTTCCCAAAACTTAGACCCATAAATCACAAAGAATGAACTCTGTTATAAACTACAGACACTAGCTAACATGATGAGTCAAGCTTTGCTCAGGGCCATTAATTCTATTGTTGAGAAAGCAAGAATAGGGAGATCCTTGAGACTCTGATCAACCAGACCAGCCTTATTGGTAAGCTTCAGGTTCAGTGAGATGCTCTGACACAAAAATAACGTAGAGAGCGATCCAAGAAAAAAAATTCTGTGTTTACCTCTGGCTTAAGCATATGCACACACACACACACACACACACGCATGCACACTAGTAGTTACTTTTGAGATAAATGCATATTTTCCATCTTCCTAAAGTTAAAGGCAGGATGTGTTTTCTCCAGGGTCGACAGTCTGACCAGGGCTTTGCATCTCCCTGATGCCCTTGAACTTGCTAAGGTAAAGGAGGATGCCTGGCACGTCTCAGACCAAGTGTATCTCCCAGGAATCATCACCATACAGAACACTTCCTTTTTTAATTAAAAAAGTTGCTTTTTTCCTGTTTATAAAAGTAATGATATCCACTGCAGAAAATTTGGGGAAATGTGGAAACAAATAATTTTGTTCATGGTCATCTCAAATAATATTCCACATTTTAAAGTAATACTCCATATTTTAAATTAATCTGCAAAAATATCATTATGATAACTAAGACTGCATCCTATAGATGTTGTATGAGTTAGCACTATGAATGAGAAAGAAAAGCCAGGTAGAAACATAGCTGGCAGAGACTTCATAACTGAAGAAAATGTAGGAGATGATCCTCTTGTTCTAACTACATGGGATTCTTATTATAGGGTTACTAGGGTTACTATGTTTAAAACAGGGTTTGGTATATGTGGTTATGAATTAAGGCAATTATCAACCTTGAACTTGCAGGTAAGAATTTTTGGGAACTGGTGGCCTCTTTCCTGCTCGGTGTGCCTCTGCTGGGGAGAAAGCACACTGCTCTCTCAGTCTGCAATCTACAGCTGAGCCTGGGACGGGGTGGGGTGGGGGAGTGGGCACCATTGCTGTGGTGAACTCTAGCACTCTTTGTAAGTCCCATAGAAGGCTCACAATTCCTGAGAAGCAAGTGCATGAAAACCAGCATCCCCCAGTATCTTCAGAAAGGTGCTTATGGTCCTGTACCAGCCTCTAGGGATTACAGTGTGCTGATCAGAAGCCAGGGCGAAGCCTCACATGGGCAAGAGAGCCTGGAGGTACATCACAAGACACACAGAACCTATTTAGACTTCCAAATTGTCTGTTTCCTAGTTGCTTTTCGTAAGTATTTGGCAGAGGTTTCCAAACATCTGAAGGAACATAAAGAAAGTGTGCTCGACCAACCAACAATTTTTGTTGGTTGTGGTGAGCAATATTTTTTGCTCACCACAACAAAAACTATACAAATAGCAGAGTGAAAACAACAACAACAACAACAACAAGGAAATGGATGGATGAATGTGTTTTTTAAAGAAGTAAAATTATTTATATATAACGCTAGACCCATAAACAAAATGAATGAGCTCTATTGTAAACCGTAATATCTCTTCACGCGAAGAGTCGTTTTGTTTAGTAATTGTAACAAACATACCACACCAGTGCAACACATTCCTCACAGGATTTTACCTGTGGGGAGAGGCATAGGAAAACTCTTCACCACTCACTTGGCTTTCTGACGACCTAAACCATCTCTAAAAAGAATCTACTAATTAATAAGAAGAAAAGGGAACTGCTTATAATTTCCAAATCATTTATTCCCGTGTCATTTTACACTGTCTTAACAAACCGAATGAGACAATTCACACCGTGTGTGGTAAGATAACATGGAATGCAATGATTATTTTTTTCTAGAGAGCCAGTCCTATCTAGAAATCTGCCTTTTTTGATTAAAAAAGACACCAAAAAGGTGGGGCTGGGTGCGGTGGCTCATGCCTTTGATACCACAACACAGTACGCAGAGGCTAGTCAATCTCTGTGATTTCAAGGCCAGTGTGATCTACATAGTGAAGGTTGTGCTGAGCTAGGGATACATATAGAGATCCTGTCTCAAAACACCAAACCAAACCAATCCAATCCAAACCGAACCTAATCAAACCAATCCAAACCGAACCGAACCGAACCAAACCTATCCAAACCAAACAGAACTGAACCAAAATCAATGAAAAGGTAGGGCAGCATAACTACCTGCTCAGTGTGGTAGATACAGGAAAAAGCCAGGCTTCTTGGGCAGATCTCCCTTCCCTCCTTACCTGGAGGGAATAGAACCATCTTAAAACTTCCTGGCTGGTGTCTCACAGCGGGTTCAGGAATCTTGTTATGATTTCTGTTTTCCCCAGATTTCAAGAGCCAAGGTTCACACAACGACCCATGCCCATCACTCCCACACATTCCATGTCAGGAAACACTGAACCAAAAGCCAAGTGCCTTACGTCTTCTCTACCTATGCAACTTATCCTTTGTCTTTTGAATTGCCTTCCTTCTTGGTTTTGTGTGTCAACTTGACACAAGCTGGAGTTATCACAGAGAAAGGAGCCTCCCTTGAGGAAATGCCTCCATGAGATCTAGCTGTAAGGCATGTTCTCAATTGCTGATCAAGGTGGGGGCGGGGGGGGGAGGAGGGGGGCACACAACCCATTGTGAGTGGTGCCGTCCCTGGGCTGGCAGTCCTAGGTTCTATAAGAAAGCAGGCTGAGCAAGCCAGGGAAAGCAAGCCAGTAAGCAGCATCTCTCCATGGCCTCTGCCTCAGCTCCTGCTTCCTGACCTGCTTGAGTTCCAGTCCTGACTTCCTTTGGTGATGAACAGCAGTGTGGAAGTGTAAGCTGAATAAACCCTTTTCCTCCCCAACTTGTTTGGTCATGATGTTTGTGCAGGAATACAAACCCTGACTATGGCACTTCTGTTTTTCTTCCTTCTTCCCTTCCATCATCCCTTACTTGTTGTAAAACTCAGACGTAAAGCAAGACAGCTAGACCTACAGTTTCTCATCAAAAAACTGAAGCAAACACCCCTAAGTGTCGATCAGGAAGGAATGCAGTCTGTCAGAGCTGAGGGTCTGTGCCCGTCATCACCTCGGATGGAGATGGACCCAAGGTGGTAACCTATCCTGCCTTAACAGAAATCCTGTTTGTGATTGGTCACACCCAACCCCTAATACCCTATTAGCTAAGGACTTCTCACAACCCACTCAAAGCCATCTTTTACAGTACCACCGTGCATAGCTGATTGAAGCATGGCCAGGGTGAGGGACCCTCACTCTTTGGAGGGAAGCCCTGTGAAAGACTACCTTTGAAGAGTTAGCTTTCGAAGCGCTACGTGTACTTCAAATCCAACAGTAATACAGTGACTCTATGCTGACGCCAAACATGTAAAAACCTAATAACAATAGAAAAAGACAGGAGAAGAGAAAACAGAAGGGAAACTATCGGGAGGGAGGAAGTCTAAAGGAAGGAGGGAGGAAAGGAAGAAAGGAAGGAAACAGGATGAGATAGTGGTGACAACAACGTGCATCTTTTCTTTTACCCAGAGACTCAGGATTTGAAGACACATGCATATTTACATATGTCATGGTTTAGGGTGTGGAGAAAAAACAGGAGAAGTGAGCACGGGGATAGGGGAGTGAGGAGGAAATCCGTCAAGTTGAATGTAGGAAAAAGTCTTCAAATCCATTATCTTGTATGCAAGCTTAAACAGTTAAAAAAAGAAAGAGTAGCTTAAAAATGACTTAGCCATCTTTAGAGCCAGACACCACAAAGCCGTCCAATCCTGTAACAGCATTTCTAGCCTCTGTGACCTGTATCTCCACCCTACAACCCAAGCAGTGGCCCAGGGGGCAGTCAGCAGTGACAGAGAGGAGCAAACCTTGCCTTGTCTACTTTGTTTCATTCCTTAGAGCTAAGGAGCGAAAGGTAAATCCTGGCTCAGCAGAGAGGTGGGGAGTCTGGGGTTCGGGGGTCGGGGCTGGGGGATGCAGAGGGGAGTGGGGTATGGCTTTATCTCTGGAATGTCACCATCACTGTCTTGAGCTGCTGCGCATTCACTCTAGCTCAGCTGTGACTCCATTTGCCTTAAAGCGACACTGTCACACCAGGGTGATTAGAAAGGCCTTCAAAATGTTGAGTAACAGATAAGAGGAAGACACCCCCCACTAAGGTTCCCGAAGGACAGTAGGGAATTTTCAGAAGGAAATTGCATTTGGGTTGGCTCAGTAAAGGTGTAGGTCCACTGCTAGAGTTGTTTTTAAAGCTTACTCTTGCCCATTTAGGAGCTGGTAGAGAAGGCGAGAGTGATCTTGAAAGCAGTTATAAGGAGCCACAGTATTCCAACGGGTGATTTCAGCAATGGCAGTGAATTGAGAAGAAGGTCTCCTTTCACTAACACACTGTAGTTAGCAAGGACAAGCAAATGGGGTTTGAAAGCAGACTGGAAGTGGAGTGGGATGGGGGAAGTATCCAGAACACCTCCAGGTTTGGGGCCCGAGGAACAGGGCAGAAGGTCTCAGAGTTGTGGCTGGCAAGCCCTTTTGCAGAAGGAAGCTTGGCATAGTGAGGGGGGGGGGGTTCCTAATAAATCCAGGCTTTAGCAAGTCCTTCATGCTGTTTTAAAACAGTTCCAAACAGCTTTGGTTGCTCTGAGATGTCTCAATGAACAGAAGCCAAATGCAAGGATCTGAGATATATTCTGAAATGTGTGTTGGCGAGAGCTAAGCTTTCGTTTCATTTAGGAACCACAAAGTCTTCCATAACATCTCCTCACGGTGCCTGGCTCTTCAGGCTGGCCTAGGTTCTAAAGGAGAAATACGTGTGATCTTTTCTGGCTACTGTTTCCCACAGGAAGGCCTTGCCTCTCTAAGCTGAATGCTTTTGTCTACCCTTGTCAACAGATGCCAACTTTGGCAAACACCACTGAACGGTTTCAGAAGACCTTGGAGCGGGACTGAACACTCAACATCCTCGGCAACAAGCATTTGTTTCTCCGTGTTCAGAATAGACATACCTGTCTAACGCCAAGGTTGGCTGAGAACCTGGGGGTGTTTGGGGGGTGGTAGTGAGGGAGGGGTGGTTGCGGGAAGGTGTGTGAACGAACACACATCCTTAAACTCAGGGCTAGGCAGCTGGATGTCCCGAAGGCTCCCTCCACAAAGTGAGGGCATCTCACTTCAGGAGAACGAATTGGAGGATTTGTTTTAAGACATCAGAGGTAAATTTCTTGGCTCACACTTTTGAAACTGTATACCCTTCGGCCCCAGATTTGGTGATAAGGAGCCAGTTACAGGGAGTGTCTTTCAAAGCCCTGCCTCACTCCTTAAACCAGCAACGCAAATATTTGGAGAGGCGGTCAGGAGTCAAAGGTCTATGGGCCCTCCCTCGAAGCAGCTGCTTGTGGGGACTGCCATCCAGATCTTCAAAACGCGTATCCAAAACAAGAGCAAGTCTTGTGAGAGAGTCTGGCTGAGCTGTTTGAGTGGTGGATTTAAGGAGCCTGGGATGAGGTGACTGCCTCCCTGGTGCAACTTCTAAATACACAGGGCTGGCTCTCCTCCAGTGGGCGAACGATGTAGCTTGGTTTCTAGAGAAATCATGAGGATTTGTATGTGTATTTAAAAATGTCAGGGTTTTTTTTTTTTTTTTTGGTTTGACAGTGACTCTAAAATTATGCAACAGCACAAAAGGTAACAGGGGGAGAAGCCAGGTGAGTGGAAGGTCGCGCATCCTTGACACCATTCTACAGCTTATCTATAGGTCCCAAGTCACCACAGGTTCTAAAACAGGATTTTTGAAAATAAGGAATTGTTTCTGTAGACTCAGGGCTTTTGCCCCTACTACTCTTCTATCAGATATTCTTTTACTCGTGAAAGAAAAAAATAATATATACTGCAATTATACTGTATTTTATAGCAGTTCAAACACTCATGCAGACAGAACACCCTCAACTGTGCAGAGAAGAGCCCCATTTTCCAATTCCAAACGGAAAAGGTCCTGGCTTATTCAAAACGATTTGGTTTTTTGATCTAAAAACTTGCATGCATGGTCTACCCGATGAAGAAAACATGTTTCACCATGTTTTGTTCTAAGTTGCCAAGTGAACTCATACATATCTAAATACAGAGGCTGGGGGGCTCTGTATTTGGCTAAATCGTGCAGTCATAGAAATCTGTGTTATCCTTTGCTACCAGTCTGGATTATCTAGAGATAATCCCAAAGGAAGAAGCATTTCAATTTTGTTGATATAAGATCTGGCAATGGTTATTATAGGCACATACATGCCTCAAACTGAATTTGGGGTTTATACAAAATTCTGACTGGTAGAAACACTATTTAGCAGCTATATGCCCACATTTATAATCCCAGCACTGAGGAGGCAGAGATGGGGGGACTGGCAGTCAGGACCAGCCTGTGCTGTCTAGGACTGTCTCAGAAACAAGTGCAGGGTGTGTGGGGGTGGGGGTGGGGTCGGTGAAGGTCAGCACGTGCAAAGAACCTGCTGTAAGGACACGCACACCTGGACATCAGCGCAGTGATGTCACGGTGTGTGGATGTAGGAGGACGGCTGGGGCTTCCTGCTTGACAGGGTGGCTCCAGGTTCAGCAAGAGACCCTGTCTCGGAATCACTTGACCAGTACTGGAGAAGGACATCTAGAATTTTCCTCCTCTGCCCTCACAGCTACACACACACACACCGAACAATCCTGTATGAGTCACATACAGGGAGTACTGAATTCTGCGTAGTTAGGATTCAATAAACTATGTGTAAAATTAATGAACCGCTTCACTTCATGATCCTGAAGGTCTCAAAGATTTTTATCTGAGGGATCGGTTAGCGACGGCAGTCGAGATCATGGCCCATCAGAGAAAAAGCTTCCTTTGGATTTGCATATGGGCAAATCTGGTGGTAGCACAGTGGCCATGGGGGAACATCTAGTCTAATCCTCACGCTCTTGGATTTTTCTCTACAAGTTTAAAATGGCTTGTGCTTAGTTTCTGGGTGCGGTGGGGATGTCAGAGTCTTGACAATAAAGCTAAAAATATCCTGCCTATAAAGTATACTATTAACAACTTTGATGAATTTGAAAGATTTTTGTGAAATTCATGGAGTTATTTTTCTCTTCTATAAAACACATGACAGCGGCCACCGCGAGCCGGTTAGATTATTAGAGGGTAGAAGGAAAGCTTAGAAGATACAAATCACACTGCTTCCTTTAGCTTCAGTGGACTTTGAAAGTGGGAGGGGACAGAAAGGAAGAAACTCTTATTGAGACTTTAGGCGTCTGGTATCCCTTGAGTTATTATTATGGGGATATACGATGGAGTTTTAAACATAAATAGCTGAAATGTAATTACATGGAACAGTTATTTTGAGTGATCTGACTGAAGTTGCTCTCATAGCCGCCTACCCCCAGCTCCAGAAATAGGTAATTCTTTTCCCTCAAATGTTGCTCAGCACTGCGTTGAGTATTTCCTGCTGAGTCTCCAGGGAAGAAGGAAGCAGCCATTACTGGGGACCGTGACAGCAGAGAGGTGACAAAGGAGTCCAGGGTGTGCGCCAGGGCTTTTCATGCGATCAGTACTCTCTACTGTACGCCTAGGGTATCCTGAGGGCAAATCTCTGAGGTGAGAAAATAGGAAGGTCGGCAACCTATCCCTGACCCTGCAGCCAACAAAAAAACTGAAAACCGAACCATGAGCCCTTTATGAAGCCGTGCTCCTTTTAAGTGATGTAGAAACGACTTCCTCATTTCTACAGCTCAAAACCGGCCACGGGGCTTCCCACTCAACTTCAAAATAGAATCCAAAAACTTTACCCCCAGGCCTTTCAAGACTTGACTTCCTCCAGCTTTCCAACTTTCCCGCTTCCAGGAGTTTCCTCAGCTTCCCACCTCCCTGCCACTGGAGGGAGGCTGCTCCTCTGTGCTCTCCCAGGCTTTCACAGCTCCCTTCCTAAAGACATGGGGGAAGGGGGGCTGCCCAAGCCACTCCCAGCACATCCCAGGGACGTTTTTTTTCTGCCTCTCCAGCTACTTACGAATCCCCCCTTACTTCTACGTCTGATTATGACCATCCTCTCCCCAGACCCCGACTCGGGTGTAAATGCTAAGAGAGAAGATTTAGTCTTCATTAGTTTTGCCTGGTTCCTAGAAAGCACTGGAACCTGGCAAGAGCTCTGCCCTCTGTTTGCTGAGTAAATTAATGAATAAATAAGTAAGTTACAAAGGAAAAGTGTATGGGGTATGTGTGTGTGAGGTCGGGAAGCTCAGGGAGGCCAGAGGTATCGTATTATCTTCGGAGCTGTAGTTACAGGTCATGGTGAGAGCCACCCAATATGGGTGCTGGGAATCAAACTTGGGCCCTCTGGAAAATTACTACATGCTTTTTACCTCTGGGCTATCTTTCTGCTCCTCCCTTCCTTCTTTAAAAAAAAAAAAAAAAAAAAGGTTTTGAGGCTAGAGAGGTACTATTTAAGTACTGGCTACTCTTCCAGAGGACCCTGGTTCAATTCCCAGCACCTAATAATGGCTTACAAATATCTGTAACCCAGTCCCAGGAGAAGCCAACACCCTCTTTTGGCTTCCAATGGCACTGCATGCATACGATCCACAGGCAGGCAAAACACACACACACACACACACACACACACACACACACACACACACACACACACATATAATTTTATTTTCAGAGACAGGGCAGGGTTTCTCTGTGTAGCCCTGGCTGTCCTGGAAGACCAGGTTGGCCTCGAACTCAGAAATCCACCTGCCTCTGCCTCCCAAGTGCTGGGATTAAAGGCGTGTGTCGCTACACCTGGCTAAAAATAAATAATTTAAAAGGATCTCTAACGAGCAGTATGACTATCGCAGGTGTATGTACTAATTTCACCTATTGCGTTGACGGCTTTGGCCCCAACACATTGTCGGAGCTACGGATGCTTTCTCCTTCTTTTAAAACATAACACAAGATTTAAGTTATTTCTTTCCTCAAGCAAGCAAATGTTGCAATTCTAAGTCACCCTTTTCTTTTGATCAGCCTTGATCTTTGGGAAATGCATGAGGTCCTTAATGGGAAATAATAAAAGATAAAAGACAATGAGGCTGAATGTATGATTATTTAACTCAACTGCTTGTTTTAAGAGATTAGTCACAACAGTCAACACGTGTGCAGAGAGAGACAGAGACAGAGACAGAGACAGAGAGAACAAAGTGAAGCCATCACAAACAGAGAGCTGGAAGGAAACTGAATGACCAGGACACTTGATTTTACTTATTATTTTGCTTGCAGAGTCCCATGCTCGTGCAGACAAGATGGAATTTGCAGGAAGACACTAGACTAAGTTTGCCAGAAGCAAAGACAGAGTGAGGGCAACAGGCTTCCCTGAAACCAGAACGTGGCGAGGAGTGCTTGAAAACACCAGTGCTTGACATGTCAGTACTGTGCAGAAGAGGTTAGCTAGCTCCCTCTGATGCTAGTGCGCGATGGTGCTAGTTCTGTTTGCGGCTCCTACCCTGAGTCTAGTCTCCTGGGTAGAAGAGCGTTAATAGTCAACAGAAGGAAAGTATACAGTGCCTGATGTGACCCTAGTATGCAAGCATCACCAAAGAGCATCTGTTCAAAACTGGGGAAAGGCAAGTGCCAGCATGGAGGCACTGTAGACAGTTCCCCCGTTGCTAGTGTCAAACATTCCTTACTAGTGACCAGCCTGAAGAGAGATGTCTGCACAGACAAGCAGGATCCTTTTTATAGCTAGCCACTTTATAGCTTAGTTACTCTAATAGTGCCTTAAGGTCAATCCAAGTTGTCATGTCCTTTGACAAATAAGCGTATAAAAACCAGATTTCCTAACAAACTAGAACCATGGATTTAATTCATTTTCTTGACTCTTCTCTGTCCCCAGTTCAAACAAACAAAGGGGACATACAGAATAATGAAGACTCAATTCCTCTTTTTCACCATGTCTTTGATCTACTTCAAATTTCTGTTTCAGTAATGGGAGATATGTTAGTCATTTTCCTCATTGCTATAACAAAATACCTGGCAAAAGAAACTTCAGGAAGGACGGTCATCTTGGTTTCCAGCTCTAGAGTACAGTTCATCAGAAGTTGAGGCTGCTGGTCATCCTGTATCCACAGCCAGGAAGCAGAGAGAGATGAATGCCGGAGCTCAGCTTCCCTCCCCTCTCCCCCTGTAAATTCAGTACAAGACTCCAGCTTGGGTAATGAAGCTACCTCCATTTAAGGTGGGCCTTCCCTCTTCACTTAAACTTTTCTGGAAACATCTCTTGTGGAGCTGTTTCCTCCTTAAGATAAAGTCTTCTGTCTTGGAGAAAATCCTTAAGATATAGACTAGAAGAGGGGGTTAAACAACAGAACATTTTAAGTCAGGATGTTTATTTACAGAGGGGAAACAACAAGATGTTCTAAGAGGAAAATGAAACACTGTCCTGTAAGGAGGCTAGTTAGAGTTTGAAAACTAGTTAAGACAGGAAGTAAACAACTGAAAACAACTTCAGGAAATCCCTGAAACTGACCAGATTCACTAGGCTTCTCCCAACCCCCACTTCTCCTACAATGTACCAGCAGTAAAAACTGCTGTGAAAAATCTCAGACAAGCCTGACCTGACAGAAGCAGAGACCAGCTGAATTTCCAGGAGCAACTAAGAAGGTGAACTGTATGAAAGATGTTCAGACCAACTGGGTCACTCCAGCTTGTTGATCTGCCTGTAGGCTCCAGGTCTCCAGCTGCGGTGAGCTGTCACACTGTGCCTTTGGCAATGCAGCTGTCTTTGAGTCATTTCTACTCTTGTAAGTAACCCCTGGCCCACATTCTGGGAGCAGTAGACATGTGTTCACATTCTCCCCAGGTGTAGCATAGTGTCTCCCAACAGTACCCTCACAGATGTGCCCAGCAGCTTGTCTCCCAAGCAGTTCTAGAGCTTTTCAGTAGGAAAGCGTAACTTATAGAAAATGGATGTCTCTGGATGTCAGTCTACCTGTCTCAGTTTCTCATCATGCCAGGAGAACACTTCCCAGAGGTTGACCTTCTCTCACCCTTGCATTTTTGATTCAGTCTTTTCTCCCCTGGATGTGGTCATGTTCTTACCTGGCTTGCTAACTCAGCCCACTTGGCTTTCACAATGCCTATATTAAAATTGGCTGTTACATCCCTGGACCTGGCCAGAGCCCAGCCTTAGCAGGTCTAGTTCCACCAAATGGTTCCCACTTTATTTTCATTCCTGGTTCAGTCCAGGTTACTACCATGTGGATGACAGTAGATGCCGTTCCTTTTTTTGATGCAGCCACTTCCAAGTGAGTATTCATTCTATCTGAGTATAGTCTCATTTATACATGAGAGACTGAGGAGCTAGCACAAACCATTGCCAAAGGACAAACCAGTGTCTTTGCCATTAAGGGACTGTTGATCTAGCAAATCATTGCTTGTTACATTTAATGGGCATGGGGTCACCAGAAAGGAGCGTCAAAAGGCAGTTGCTTCCCTCCTAAATAATCTGAGGTGGGGCTTGACACCATATTTTTAACAGTCTTCCAGTTGATCACAATGTAATCATACTGGAAGTAGAATGTACATAGGGAACTGCACTTGCAGGGAGAGAGAGGTGAGTGTGGCCACACAGGGGAACTGTAGCCGAGAGCCAAGGGATGAGCAAGAGTTGGTCAGAACTGAAGGATTCCATCTGTTCGGAGACATGGAGGGTAGCAGACGCAAAAGATAAACAAAGTGAAATGTTATTTCCATTTACCCAAGTCCCAAAACCTGAACTGAAGGGAGCATTTTATGATGACTTATTTCCAGGGAGTATGATAAATTAAAGAGCAACGGCTGCACAATGCATCCAAAATAGCTGGCTATTAGGCACTAATGTTCTCAGTGATGTCCAAGGATCCCATGCCCACCCTCTTCCTCCATTAGTTAAATGCAGTAAACTCAAGGAGACCATGGGAGCCAGGACAATGCTAATCAGTGCAGATAAAGAACTGGGTGGCTGCTTTGAATCCTGACACTGATTCAAGTCCTGGGAGCTCTGCCAAACTGGGAAACACAAAAAGGACGGTCAAGGCTGTGTCCCTTGACCCTTCATGGAACGGGACAGTAGAGCTAAATTCAAGGGTATTAGATGAAGGAAATGGAACAGGACATTCTGTTCACTTTTAGGTTTTTGTTCTTGCTTCATATATGTATCAGGAATCCCAAGTGGTAGTCTGTATAGGATAGCTGCCATCTTTGGAGGCATTCAGTCTCTATTATGGATGTCATGACACACAGGGAAAGGCCCAGAGTAAGACCTCAGTACCAGCAAGCTTGGTGGTGCTTGTCGGTAATCCTGTGACCCAGGAAGCAGAGGGAGGAGGATTTATGGGTTCTAGGCTATCACTGGCTACACAATGTCTTTCTGGCCACATTGAACTGCCTAGTGTCTCAAAAAAGAAGCCATGGGACGGAGAGATTGCTCAGTGGGCTAGAGTCTTTAATACAGAAGCATGAGGACCTGAGTTTGGAGCCCAGAACCCGTGTGAGATGTGGATGAGGTGAGCATGCAGGTGGCTGTAACCCCTGTATTGTGGGAGATTAAGACAAGAGAATCCATGGGCCTTGGTGGCTACGTGCTTAGCTCCAGGTTCAGAGAGAGAACCTGTGTTGAGGGAATATTATGGTGAGTAATAGCACATTGTGATCTCTTCTGGCCTTGGCACAAACACATGCACCTGTGAACACACGTGCGAATATAACACATATACTCATACACATTCATATTCTCTCTCTCTCCATGCATACACACATGCATATACCACCATCATCACCCACCAAAGTAAATAAAACCTGAACACTTGGTGTGGTTTATAGCTCTCAAGACAAACTATCTTAAAAGTCCAATTAAGTCAAGACAGAGTATTAAGATGAGACACCCTACAGCCATACATAGAAATATGTTCATGGAGGAAGATGATCTCATAGCAGAAATCAGCTAAAATCCTAACATTGCAGGGAGGCATCCGAAAGAAGGCAGACTGTCCTAAATATTCTAATCATAGAGCAATTCAGACGAAGAAGCTGCGAAGCTTCATCTTAAAGCCATTAAACAGCATCATGTCTTAAAACTAAACCACCATTCATCTTCTTGGTTTGCTGTGGTACTTAATGAGGAGAAACAAGAGTCCGGACTTGGCACTAGGGGGTTAGGATGGGGAAAGGGATCCCGGAGTTCCACAGCTGTTACACGGAAGGGAAGCCCAAGTCAGCCTTCTCTAGGAAGGTAGTCGGTTCAAGGTCACGAACTGGAAGCTTCCTAATACTAACTCCGACGCCACCGCTCTGGAACAAGCACTCTTGCCAGGTTAAAGCAAAACAACAAAACAGATAAACAAACCCCACCAAGGCTTTCACTAAGGATTAAGGTGAACTCCGACCGTCAGGGATGTGCAGGGGTGTGCTGAACGTGAGGTCTCAGACAGCAGAGGAAGGTCAGAGCCAACAAGGCATTCTGGAATCTTCTGTTCTCTGTTTCCTGAGGAGCTCCTGAGGGTGTTAGTCGTCTGGTCATGAGCTCCCAGAGCTGCTACTTAAACCTACTAGCCCTTCTCACCTCTCTGGGTTTACGGAGATAGCTGTACTTGACGAACACGCGTGTGAGGCACAGCTTCTCAAAATGCAAGCACAGATGGCAAGCCTTCTTCTGAGGCGAGCACCTGACTTCCCTACCAGCCCTGTGGCTGCAGGTTCACAGGCAGCCTCTCAGGAGCACCTCCTGGACTTCCAACGAAGAGGGGTGAGCCTCCCAGGGGAGGAAGGCAGGCTGCTTCCCCTTGCAGAAATCATGGTGGGTTGTGTGGAACGAACCCCCCACAGCGCACACATCGACCAAGACTGTTGACTTGTCTCAGTTGCGATTCTATGTCCTTGTCAGTTGCTATTTAAAAGAGAGGAAAAAAAAAAAAAAAAGGCAAACACGGAAAACATGGAAACTATATCTCCGTCTGTTAAATCGTCATTCCATGTTTTCTTTAACAGTTAAAAGGTGATTGAAGTGTTGAGGCCAAGGTAAAGGCAGTCTGTGTCCAGGTGGAATTCAGAAGAGGTGGAAAATTCCAGAGCAGTCATTGTGAAACACAACTGCTAGCCGAGCCACTTTTCTTGCCCGCAGAGAATTTTTGTGGTTGTTAAGGTTTTGTTCTGTTTGTTTTGTTTTGTTTTGTTTCTGTGAACACAGGCTAGCTCCTGGTACTTGGCATGGCGAAGCTAACCTTCAAGTGAACTTTTCCTTCCACACCATTAACCGGGCGAGTTTGGTTGGTGTTTGTTAACCTGCCTTCCAGACTGCCAGTAAAAAGAGAATTTCCCGGTATTGGCTCAGATGTCACCTGATCCTCTTATAAACCCCAACAATTTGGCTAGGGCTAATTTAGCCAATCCTTAAAGAGGTTTCTCCAGCTAGGAATGGCTGAGACTTTGTAAAGATGGTAGAAAAACTGACTTCTGGAATGGTAAAAATTCCCAACTTTTTCTTTTTAAGGGAGACTTTTTTTTTTTTATTTAAAAAAAATCCCCCCCCCTCCAATTTTTAAACCTTACAAGGGCAGTCTCTATTCTCCTGGGAGGTGATGCTAATTCATCCTAAAATTTAGAAATATACAAACAAACCCCATGATTTAGTCACATTCAAAGGATCAAAAGTTAAACAAGCCGCATCATTTGTCTCACTTAACTAGAGATGTACCGTGTAGACTTATCTTGGTATTAAATCACATTCCCAACCTCCTCCTCAGTCTACCTGAGGCCTAATTACCAAAGTTGAAAGGACAGTGAGAAAGAGAATGGAGTCCATGACAGATGAAGTTGCTTGGGAATCCCAGGTCCCAGAGAGGATCTGTCCCATCAAGAGGAGGGCCTTAAGCACTATCTAGAAAAACAAGGCCTCTCTTGGGATGGTCTGGCTTGACCTCAAGTGACCCCAAGCGCTAAGTACCTCAGAGAGAATACCAGGCCACCAATAAATCTGTCTCAAAGAGCACAGGCCAGGTGAGGGCCCTTGCTCTGCCCCTCAGCGCCCTGCCATCTCCAGGGCTCTTTTTTCCTCTGCTTTTAAAGTTGTGGGGTCTGCTGCCAGGGGAGGTGTGAAGCTGGGAATCTCTGGGATTCTGAAAGGCTAAGCTCCAGAGACCGGCCCCAGAGGGAGAAGAGAACATTTTTTCCTAAATGACATCAAGCAGCCGTAACTAAATTTATTCATCCAGGAAAGGTCAGTAGAGTCGAGCTTTTCCCATTACAACCAATCAGCAGGAGAGACAAACACAATTCCCTTGCACCGAGATATCCCAGGCTTGTTCAATTACTCTACCCCCTTGACCTCCCCCCACCCCGCCCAGTCAGGGATGAGAGACTACGGTGGGCATCGCGGTGCAGTATGGGTTAGAGTCCAACCAGATAGACTTCTGAGGGCTGGGGGAAAATGAAAAGCAGTCTGGAAATAAAGGTCGTGGTTTAACATCCATTAGAAATGTGCTTAAGAGAAGCAAACAACGTCAGGCAACCAGCGGCTACCTTCAGAAAAATAAGGCAGGAGTGTCGCGGAGAAGAGAGAAATTAATTCAAGAGGAGACAACCTGCTACTAACAGGGTCAAAGAAAAGTGTGGGCAACCATCCAAGGTCATTAATGTAAACTATGTTATGAACATCCAGCCAGATAGGTGTGCTCTTCCGATGCTAGAACCTGCCTCTTCTTTCCCCTCCTCTGCTGCCCCCTTGCTTGTCTCCCCCTCCTGTTCTTCTTCTCTTCCTTGTCTCCTCTCACCCTCCTCTCTCCCCCCTCATTGAATTTCTTTCCTGTGTAGTAGAGACAGTAAGAACTCCAGTGCAGGATCATTGTCCTGTGACAACTTAGAATAACCCGTAGAACTAAAAGTCTAATTAACACTGCCATATTGGTAAAGCTTTTCTTTTTAAGAAAAAAAAAAATTCATTGACTGATTAATTGTGTGTGTGCATGCATTGTGCTTGCATACAGATGTGCCGCACAGCATGTGAGTAGAGGTCAGGGGACAACTCTCAAGAGTTGCTTCTCTCCTTTCCACTTGTAGATCCTGGGGACTCAACCCTGATTGTCAGGCAGGAAGTGCCTTTCTTTACCCACTGAACTGTCCTGCTCGCCCAAGCTTTTATTTGTATCTACCCCTCCCATCCCTGTTTTGAGAGGGTAGTGTCTGCGAGGGGCACTTCCGCATGGCCACACGGTGTTCACCGCAAGGTAACTGCCAGTATGACTCTTGAAACTAAACTGAGTCTCTGCCAGGCTTACACCCCCTAACCCATGTCTCGGGCTCAGTGAGTGCTGTCACTGACAATCCTGGCCCTCAGTAGAACGGGCGGGCGAGTCTCATCCCTTCCCATACAGAAACAGTTGGGGAAAGGGAGGTTCATATGAGATTCAAGTAACGGCTCCACACTGTCCCTGGAGGAGATCCAAGGTGTGTAGAAGTGTGTGGGGTTGTGTGAGGTGCAATCTTACAACTCCAAGAATGAAGTAAAACGGGAACGGGAAAAGCGAGCTATTTTCCCAACTCTACTGAGAACAGAGGTAATTCTCCAATTACATTATATTCTCAATCTGTGTGGGACACAGAAAAAGATGCCAGAGAACAGATTTAGTAAGATTTTTTTTTCCTCTTTGAGAATATCGTCTTTCTTTTAGAAAAAGTAGCATTTTTCTTAAAAAAAAAAAAAAAACAACTTTTAACCAAATGTGGTGGTTTTCAATTGATCATCCCCAAAGTTTTCCATCAGATATTGTCTGTCCCCATCTTCTTCCAGCTCCAAACAAGTTTTCTACCTGGGCCAGGCGAGAGCTATCACCACCTTCGCTTAGGCAACCAATTTTAAATCGAGACCCGGCCAGAAGTAAAGACACATAGAGTGTGACTACCGTCAGATGTTCCATGGACTTGGGGATGCAAGGCTAAGCACACACCTCAGTGATGCGAGGGCTGGGGACATGGCACAGCAGGAGAGAGCCAGTCTTGACAAAGGGTGCCTCAAACCCGAGTACTAGGGGTGGGGAGACAGGAGACGAAGGGATTGCTAGAGCTTGCTTGTTGACAGCCTGACACTGGGAGAGCCTTTCTTAAGATAATAATGTGGAGAGTGATGGAGCAGGGCATGGGTGCTCTGTCCCCCACTCTTACTCACTGTACACAATGAGCATACACCACACACACACACACACACACACACACACACACACACACACACACANNNNAGAGANAGACAGACAGAGAGAGACAGAGAGACAGGGATAGAGTGGCTAAAATATTAATAAATCAGAGACACACCGTAAGCCATTTCCATGCTTCCCACCACCACCTCTCCCTCTCACACACACACACACACACACACACACACACACACACACACACACACACACACAAGAGAGAGACAGACAGACAGAGAGAGACAGAGAGACAGGGATAGAGTGGCTAAAATATTAATAAATCAGAGACACACCGTAAGCCATTTCCATGCTTCCCACCACCACCTTAAGTGAGAATCATTTCCCTCCATCCTTCAGGGTGCTGTGGATACTAAGTCAGCCTCCAGAACCCCGCCCCTCTTCTTCAAACTAATCAAGTCATAAACATTTCCCAGAAGCGAACAGCCTGAGGGAGAAAACCCTGAATCGTCAAGACCTTCAGAGTTGCTGTGATTTACAGAAGAGAAGGAAACCTTCCTGTGCCTGTTGAAGGAACGTAGGAGCTGTGATTTATTTCGGGGTTGCAGGCTGTAACAGTAAAGCTGCTAAGCTTCAGAGTCACTGCCAAGCGGACATCTGCACAGGCCAAGGAGGCCGAGCAGACCTTGCTCAGGAGGTGAGAATTCTCCGCTGACCCCAGGCTCTTCCAGTCAGAGGATAGAGAAAGCCACGTGAACTAACAACCGCAGTGTAGATGTTAGAAATACATGAGAGCAGGGGTTGCAGCCTCCGATCTGGGGAACGGGAAACTACTGAAAAGTCAAAGCTCAGGGTCCAAGTCTGCCATCTTGGAAGATGCCTGGTAGCCCTACTTCTGCTGACTGACTTTCTTTTTCTAGAACCGGAGTGAGCCATCTTAGCTGGACTCTGCTGGACTGTTAATTGGACCTGACTATCTATAAGAGGGAAAATGCTCCTGCCTCTGCCCAGACAGTGTTTTGTCATATTGTCTGAGTTGGTTTATCAGGATCTTCCTCTCAGCATGCTTTCCTTTTGGCTCATATGATGTTCTTTGTTGGTTTCTGATAGGCCCATCCAAACTCCCTTATTAAATCCCCCTTTCTCTACTCCACCATTAAATGTGTAGTCCCCAAGGTTTCTGTTCTAGATCCTCTCTTACAAAACATATTCTTTATTATTATTATTATTATTATTATTATTATTATTATTATTATTATATGCAAGTACACCATAGCTGTCTTCAGACACACACACCAGAAGAGGGCATCAGATCTCATTAGGGGTGGTTGTGAGCCACCATGTGATTGCTGGGAATTGAATTCAGGACCTTCAGAAGAGCAGTCAGTGCTCTTAACCACTGAGCCATCTCTCCAGCCCCACAAAACATATTCTACATATAGAATTACATTCCTTTACCCTTTCCTTCTCCCAGCCCACCCAGCTACCCTCCCTCCAACCTCTCCCATCCCTCACACCCTCAAATTGATAAGCTATTTCCCTTTATTATTTTTACATACAATAATAGTGAATGCATGTGTATGCATGCAACATATATACATATATACACAACACGTACAATAATAGTGAATGTATATGCATGCTTGCAATATATATACATATATACACAACCTGCTGAGCCTGTTGGCCATTCTACATTGGACAGCCAATAAAGGGGACCATCGGGCTGGTGAGATGGCTCAGCTGGTAAGAGTACCCGACTGCTCTTCCAAAGGTGCAAAGTTCAAATCCCAGCAACCACATGGTGGCTCACAACCATCCTTAATGAGGTCTGACTCCCTCTTCTGGAGTGTCTGAAGACAGCTACAGTGTATTTACATATAATGAATAAATAAATCTTTAAAAAAAAAAAAAATAAAGGGGACCATCCTTAGGGGTGATTAATTCTCCTCCCAGCAGGCATTAGCTGCCTGTAGTTCTCTGCCTTGGGGTGTAACCCCATGTCTTAGTCAGGGTTCCTACTCCTGCACAAACATCATGACCAAGAAGCAAGTTGGGGAGGAAAGGGTTTATTTAGCTTACACTATGCACATTGCTGTTAATCACCAAAGGATGTCAGGACTGGAACTCAAGCAGGTCAGGAAGCAGGAGCTGATGCAGAGGCCATGGAGGGATGTTCTGTACTGGCTTGCTTCCCCTGGCTTGCTCAGCTTGCTCTCTTATAGAACCAAGACTACCAGCCCAGGGATGGCACCACCCACAAGAAGACCTCCCCCCTTGATCACTAATTGAGAAAATGCCTTACCCCTGTATCTCATGGAGGCATTTCCCTAACTGAAGCTCCTTTCTCTATGATAACTCCAGCCTGTGTCAAGTTGACACAAAACTAGCCAGTACACCCTGTAAGATTTTCTTCCTTCCATTTAGGCATGTCTACTAATATTGCCATTGGTCTGGTCTTGTTTATGCAGCCATTTCTCAGGAGAGACAGTTTCACAGCAGACTCCCGGGTGGGTACTCTGACTCTACAGTCTTCCCTTCCTCTCTCTGCAGTGTTCCCCGAGCCATTCAAGCTGAGATGTACCCACTGGCGCCAGGCTCCCCACAATCCATCGACCTCTACATTGTGTGACGTTGGAGTTTTCTGTGATGCAGACACTCTTTTTATTCACTGAATTCCTTCAGTGATCATGGCCGCACTCCTGATGGAGACTACATCAGCCAAGATGTCTTTGTTCAGCAGAGTCCTGCCTTCTGCACACTAGTTCGATGGCTGCCGAGTGTGAAACGGCAAGTAAATCTGCTGACACTGAACCAGCCTTCTGAAGTTCTTACTGCATCAGACACAACAAGGAGCAGCCTCTTAATCAGACAACTCCTTCTACACAGCTGTGCTCACAGAGCAAGGGAATCTCTCAGATTTAAGTTTTGATGCATGTTTGGCGTACATACATGTACAAGGTTGTGCAAGGACACACATACATATGTGACACATGCATATGTGTGCACGTGCATGCAGAGCCCAGAGGTGGCTGTCAGCTCTTTTCTACTGTCACTTCATCTTCTGTTCTCTTCTGTCTTTTGTTTATCAAGGCAAGGTTTCAGGGCTAAAGAGATGACTCAGTGGTTAAAAACACTGTCCTCTATTCCAGAGGTCCTGAGTCCAATTCCCAGCAATCACAGGGTGGCTTAAAACCGTCTGTAATGGGTTCTGGTGTGTGCTTATTGACAGGATGCTCATATACGTTAAATAAATACATCTTTAAAAAAAAAAAAAAGGTTTTTTTTTTTTTTTTTTTTTTTTTTTTTTTTTTTTTTTTTAAAGTTTTTTGAGACAGGGTTTCTCTGTGTAGCCCTAGCTGTCCTGGACTCCCTTTGTAGACCACGCTAGCCTTTAACTCAAAGAGATCACCCTGCATCCCCTCCTGAGAACTGCGATGAAAGGGGCGTATACCACCATGCTCAGCCTCTACTTTGGCTTTTTTTTTTTTTTTTTTTAAATAAATACCTTACATTTTATTATTTTTGAATGTCTTGGTGTTTTGCCTCCACTTGTCTGTGCACCATGTAAGTGTACATGGAAGCCAGAAGGGGGCGTCAGATCCCCTGGGACTAGAATTGCAGACTGCTGTGAATAGCCATGTGGTTGATGGGAGTCAAACCTGAGTCCTTTTGGAAAAGCAACCAGTGCTCCACCACTGACCAACGTTTCCAACCTTTCCTTATTTATTTATTTTTTTTCTGAGACAATGTCTCTCACTGAACCTACAACCCACCAATTGAGCTAGGCTGTCCAGCAAGCCCAGGGCTTTTCCTGTCCTCACCTCCACCCTCACCTTCCTGTCCTTACCTCCGTGGACTGGTTTATAGGCACATGCTGCCATGCCTGGCTTTTTATGTGGATGCTGGGGACCTTGGCTTCTCATGCTTTCGTGGCAAGCATTTTACCAGTTGAGGCCTCTACCCAGGGCGCTGATGAATTTAATTTTACTGTTTTACTTTTATTAAGAAATGGTTGCTTTTCTTGTCTGTTGTAATGTATTAAAAAAGAAATAAATGTACAAAATGAATCGCTGCATTGTGAAAAATAATATTGAGAGAAATTCGGAGCGGTGGGTGCAGCTCAGCAGGAGAGGGGTGGCTCTCGTGTGCCAGGCCCTGAGTTCATGTGCAATGCCCAGGTTCATGCTCTAGCACCAGAAAAGAGAGGGCAAAAGAAGCTTAGTGTGGTGAGGAAGAATGAGGGGTGGAGAAGGAGCACGAGGAAGGCTGGGGTGGCTAGAGTCTGGTGCGCAGGTGCTGCCGAGAAATACCCAGGAGCCTGCACAAGAAGGGCTCAGCAGGCCAGGACAAGGGTTTAGGAGTTTATTATGACAGCAGTGGGAATACACTCAGGGTGTTTGTTTTTATTAGAAAATTAATATGATCTGATTTATGTATAAGAAGAAAATAATTATTGGCTGTGTAGAGAATTGGCTAATGAGTTATGCCCCTCTTGGCATTAAGATCTCCTAGAATTTCACAGACATTTATACAGGAGAGTAAAATAGATCTGACACTGAAAATGCTGCCTTTACTAAGGCATCCCACTGCCTTTAGTTCCTCTTGGTGTTTTCAAGCCAGTGGTAGCAACAGGTCTGATTCCCCATCTTTACCAGACAGTAAGAGGACAAATGCTGGTTTCAACTTTCTCCATATGTAATCTAGTGAGGTTCGAAGACTATCCATGTGACAGATGTGTAAAAGAAACAAAACAGGATCATCTCAGGAAACTCCTTTCTTGTGGCAAAGTGCCTAACCCGGTCACCAGAGGCCTGCAGTCTGAAAGATGATTATTCAGGAGCAGTAAGCTATTCAAGGAAGTTACAGTCACCCGCTGGGTCACACCTGCTTTTCTTACATTTAACCCTGTTCATCTCCAAAGAAAGAAGAAAGAGGGTCCTGAGGCTGGTGTCCTCCATCTAGATCCTTCTTCAGGTAAACAGCTGTGCTGCATAGGGGAGAAGGCAGCAAGGACCCCTCACAGATCTAAGATGAGGCAGGTGCTGGGGAATCTTGATGGGAAGTGACTGGGAAGCCAGAGTCCATGGGCAGAGTGCCAAGGCAGGAGGACAATGGCTCCTGGCTAATAGCTTGGAGGGGCTGTCAATGAGGGGCCGGGGATGTCAGTGAGGAGAGGGGTTGACAGTGAGGGGAGGGGCTGTCAGTAAGGGGAGGGACAGGCAATGAGGGAAGGGCCGGCCTGGGTCATGGAGCTGGGCACCGGCAGTAGGGCTCTCAAACAGGTAAATCTTAAATGTGACGTGCCCGGATACTGGATAATGTATGCGGTTCACTTTGATAATGTCTCCTTGTCGTCTTGTCTGGAATTGGCTACAGTAGTCCCTGTTTAGTTCCTATTTCTAATGAGCCAACAGTGTCATCGCGATTGGTCACCAGCTGGGTGCTGGATAACACCACCCAGAAGACAAGGAGCCACAGAGGATGAACCACCATCCATCGGGGCACTCCTGAAAGAACCCTAAGCACCATCAGTCTCATGACTCACTGTGGCCTGACAGCACGGCCCTGTCCCAGGCTATCCTTAGAGTCAACACAGCAACCACAGCTAAAAATACTTCTCCAAAGTAAGAGGAGGACAGAGATGTCACCTTAGCCTGAAAGCCAGAGATTGACCCGATAATTTATCCATGTATATAGCTCTGACGATAGGAGGAGAAGCTCACAGCAGCTGCTCTGGAGAACTACAGAATGTAACTATCATAGCTGATATTAGCTGGGAAATATCATGCTCTTTTGGATCTACGCTATATCAAAACTTGTGGCTACCTTAAGTGATGAGTAGTCTGAAAAAAAAGCAGACTGAGAGACTGTAGACATGGGGCTGGGCATTAGAAGTCAGAGACACTGAATCATATCTATTTTCTCAACGGTTTACCGGGAAGCCATCAGCACAGTGTGTAATTGGTTGGCACATCTTCATTATTTCTGAGGTTATTTTTCCCCCCTTTCTTCCTAGACAGTGAGATTTTTATCTTTCAAAGACACACCCCACATGTAACCAACCTCAGCGCACACACAACTGCTGAACCGTGTGTCTCGCCTTATTAGTGGGAGCTTGTACCCATGGATGAGGTCTCCTGCTTCCATCCGAGCCTGAGTATTTAAGAAATGCAAGAACTGTGACAAAGAATCTCTGATTTTACCCATTCGAGGTGTCTTGTTCAAGGGCCTTATTATCATCAGTGTGAGAAGCCAATCATTCTACTTCTTGAATTACCCTTTTTTCTTAACTTTTCATGCCACAACCCTCCCAAATTTTCGTCTCTATTTATGTTTAAGTGTTATACAAAGGCATGCAAGTATGTGTCAGGAATATTCATATCCCAGGTGTTCCTGTAAGAGTAGAAAAAGCATGAGAGAGTTGGACAATTTGAACCATGCCCGGAATTCCAACATTCATGAGGCTGACAAGGAAGATGATGAGTTCAAGGCCAGCCTGCACTATGTAGCAAGTTCAAGTCCAGTCTGGGGTGCATTAAGACCTTGTCTCAAAAACAAAAGTGACAAATAAAGTCCATCCATCCATCCATCCATCCATCCATCCATCCATCCATCTATCATCCATCCATCCATCCAGCCAGCCAGCCAGCCAGCCAAACACACAAAAAACTCCCAAGAGGAGTCTGAAAGACTTGCTTTAGACCTTTAAAAATCTTCCCAAGTCTCACTCAGTGTTCTCATTTGGAAAATAGGCAAAAATCAATTTTTCTAAAAATGTTGGGAGAAAATCAGTGAGCCCTGTACAACATATAACCTAAAATAGATACTCAGTGGATGGTAAACATCATTACTGTGGCAACTGGAGAAAATGAGAGTTAGATGTGACATAATCGTCTTGGCAACCCACGTGTGAGAGAGGCCTCTGACATTAGCAATCAAGCCACATTTAATCAACAAAAGGCATTTGGTAAACCCTGTTAAGAGAGGTCTGTTCGGAGGGAAATTTCTATATGCCCGTCTGCAGTATGAAGCAATGCAGCCATGTCCAATGCTGATGGTGTCTCCTGTTTATAGGGTCTGATTAATGCTGAATTCGATTATCTGTACTGATGGAGAGGAGCAAGGTCGCAGACAAGGCAAATGTTATACTTTCTAAGTACTCTTTTCTTTTCTTTTCTTTTCTTTTCTTTTCTTTTCTTTTCTTTTCTTTTCTTTTCTTTTCTTTTCTTTTCTTTTCTTTCCCATAGTAGTTACCTCACAGGGTTGCCTTGATCTTGGCTTGGTGTTTGACAGTCAGTAAGAGTATGTATGCGTAGCTTAATGATGGGAGACTCCCGATCTCCATGGCCCACACAGAAAGCTATCCTGAATGTAAATACTTATTGCAGAGAATTTGCAAGATGAGTAACAATGGTGGTCTCTAATGTATAGTACAATAATTACATCACAGTAATGCTATTTAAATTTTAATATGCTTCCAGCATGGACATCAAGTACCAGCAATTAGTGCCGAGTCTGGACTTCTTGGCTCATTAGGTTAGTGTAGACATGGTATAAAGGAAATCATAAAACTCCTATTGTCCAGGACAGCCAGGGCTATACAGAGAAACCCTGTCTCGAAAAAACCAAAAAAAAAAAAACAAAAAAAAAAACAAAAACCAAAAAACTCCTATTGTTTTCAGAGGCTAATTAGCATCTTTCTTTTGGTGGTCAAAAAAAAAAAAAAAAAATCCTGTGGTAGGGAGACACCATGGTTATGAAGGTAAAAAGTTATCAATACTGTCAATAGTGTTGAGTAAGTACCACACATTGTATCTCTAAGAACAGTGCTTTTTAATTGGTTTAGATAATTAGTATGAAGCATTAATGTGTGCATGTATGAGAGAGAGAGAGAGAGAGAGAGAGAGAGAGAGAGAGAGAGAGAGAGAGAGATTGTGATTCACTCTCTAAGTTCTGTTTTTCTAGGGAACCCTGACTAACACAGGGGATTTCCCTGCCTGTAATTCATTTTAAACATAAAGCTAATGGCCCTATGATGGGACAGATGTTAGTCTCATTGTATCTGAAACTGAGGCTAAGGGAGAATTAACTTGTCCCTCAGCAGTGGGTCTCTAGACTCTACGCTGACTCAGAATTACCTGGAAAACTTCAAGACACAGACTTCTGGATTACCTCCAAAATTTTCTGACTCAAGAAATCTAGGATAGGGTATAACTTGTATTCTCACAGGTTCATAGGCAAAGCTGATGCTGCTGGTCCACGGATCCTGTTGAGGGCTCTGGCCCTAGGCAGTATAACTTGGCAGGCAGGAGGGCCCACCCCGTCAGTTGTACCTTATAGGAGAGGAATATTTGATACAAGCTCAACAGTGGGAAAGCTGCCCTAAAATGGTGACACATGTAAATCACTCTGAGATCAGAGTCCAGCCATATAACCCCTCATTGGTCCAGTTCTCTCTTACAGTTTGTTTTTTATTCCAAACACTCCCTTCTTTTTCTAGTGTAACATTAAACTTTCTCAGGCTTTCCAGATCTGGTGTACCAGAATTTATCAGGTGAGAGGGCAATAGATGGAACCGACTGTATCTGTCTTGTATTTTTTTTTTTACAAATTTTCACATTTCTGAGCTCTGGCTAAGTAACTGAAGTTAGTCTAGCCAGGCACATTCAGTTCTTAATGTCCTTTCTCCAGATAAAATAATGTTTACCTCCTCAGTTGCTTCAAGGACTAAGCACTAAGATTTCAAGATTTATCATCTGTGTTTTTTTTTTTTTTTTTTTTAATAGGAAAATGACTTTTCAATTTGGCTTTAGTATAAGCTTCCTGATCAAGCCCAGAATTACGTCACTTTTTTCGTCGTAACAGTAGTCTGAACATTGGGTTACCAGTATAGGTATGTGTGGTCTTCTCGAGTTGTCAGTGACCATCCTTTAAAAGGAAGAACTGTGTGTCTAGATACTGCTATTCAACGTAGCATTTCCCCCAAGTCTCATGTCAGAAAGGCACATAGTGATACTCTGAGAGAACACAGCCTCTGTAAGGTGCCCTACACACCTTGTAACCCTGGCTCTAACTTCTGGTGAATAGAAATGCTTTCCTTTTCCCTTCCTCAGCTTTGGAGGTGCGAGAAGAGAAAGCATAAGCTACGCCACAGTCACATGATCCCCTCAACCTCTTCATCTTCCACTGGGGAATTTGGGTTGCGTATGTGTAGAGAAGAAGGTGGATCCTTTCAAAGATGACCATGAAGGTGTTTCTGTGAGTGCATTCATTTAGAGACATACGTGGAAAGGTGGATCTGCGCTTCTTCCCCTTACTCAATCCTTATCAGTTTCAGAAGTCAGGAGGCGACAGATACTATTTTGATCCCATTTGCTTTAGCCACTGTTGTTTTGTTGTGGTGGTTTTTGTTTGTTTGTTTGTTTTTCATAGTGTTTTTAAATTATTATTATTTTCTTTATTTACATTTCAAATGCTATCCCGAAAGTTCCCTATACCCCCCCCCCCNCCCCTGCTCCCCTACCCACCCACTCCCACTACTTGGCCCAGGCCTTCCCNTGTGCTGGGTCATATAAAGTTTGCAAGACCAANGGGCCTCTCTTCCCAATGATGGCTGATTAGGCCATCTTCTGCTACATATACAGCTAGAGACACAAGCTCAGGGGGTACTGGTTAGTTCATATTGTTGTTCCACCTACAGGGTGTTTGTTTTTGAGCGAGGGAAATCTATGACCCTTCCGGTCGTTCTAACTAGAAGCTTTGTAGCTAGGCAAGCCTGGATTTTAAGTCCTGGTCAACTATTTCCTACAAAGGCAACTTTGTAAAGAAACTTATTTACATTTCTTCATTTGAAATGGGAAAACACAAACACACACACACACACACACACAAATGCTTAGCATACCAATGAACTGAGACTGAGAGTAAATTCAAGTTAATGGCATTACTATTCTATTGTAAAATTTGGAATTCCTGCCTTACATAAGAATGGACTACTCTGCTACATTCCCCTGATATTGAAGGTTTGAGGAAGTGATAGCGAAAACTCCCTCAGATCACTGTCACGGCGACACACTCCTCATTCTTCAGTTTGAAAACAAATATGAAGAGAAACATTTAGGCGAAACTTCCTTAATAACTAAGCAGCGTACTCTGCAGTAAATCAGGAGTCTTGTCTTGTCATGTCATCTGAGAAGGAAGTGAAGGTAAAATTTACTCAGCGCTCAACTCTCTCACACGAAGTGCTTAGCGTGTACCATGTTTTACAGTGTTACAAAGAGCGGACTGCCCCTCGTCCAGATGAGGAGGCAGGCTTAGAGACGCTGAGGTCTCATAACACATCACGAAAGGAGACCCCAGCCTGAAAGATGAGCCCCCAACCTGTTTTTTTTTCTGAAAAAACAAAGGGGACACACCCTGTGGTTCGATAGCTACAGCCCCCAGGTGGTTTCCTAGGGGGCTGGTACCTGTTGTAGAAAGATTTGTTCATCTTTCTCTCCAGAGACAAGCAAAGGCAGTTGCCCTCAGGGTAGGCCTTTTTTGTTTTCCACTGAGAAATGAATGGTGCATCTGAAGGCCATAACAGGAAACACTGGGTAACTGAGAACAGTTCCAAGATCCTCCCTGGGCTCCTGGTGGATGCGGTAGACAGAGGCAATATGGAAGGCAGTTATTCTCAGGTATCATGGTGCTTGGGTCTCTGTGTTACAGACCTCCACAGATGTGCCATGCCGCACACGTGCCAGCATCCACTCGCAGATAGTAAGTGTAAAAAGTCGTGAAAATATTAGCCAAGTTCGCGGTTTTCAGGGATGTCTCTTTCTTTCAGTATTACCTGCCAATCGTTTTACATTTCAATGGGAATAATTCTGTTCCTTGTGGGCGATGTTATGTAGCATGGTCTGTTGGCAGCTGCCTCCTGTAACAAGGACCGAGGTAGAACGGCTGTGAACTGGCTTGTGCGGTTTGGTTGTGGACCGTCCCTGCTTCAGGCTGTGAAAGCCAAGTATAGTCATCCAGTCTCCCTTCTCCTGGTGCCACAACTGAGTGGCCAAGGGCTTGAGAGAACTGAGTTTTCACCCTGGGCTCTCTCACCCCAATTTACCCCGTTGAGTTTTTGGTCACCGAGACTATGTGGTAGCCAGGAAGCTAATTTTCAAGTGCATCTCCTCCATGTCCCAACACCGTGGGTGGCTGTTTATCTGACAGCGAGCGAGCACCTGAATACCAAAGACAGTTCTGTGAAGGAGGTGCTCTTAGGGATATTTTCCGGAGGAGGAAGCAGCCTCGGAGAGACTTAGCATTGGCTAGTAAAGGTTGCTAAGATTCAGACAGCTCATCCTCAAATTCCTACATCATCCTTTTACTAGAAGACTTAAGGGAAACCTGATCATGTTACACCAGTTATCAGTTAGAGCTTGAAATTAACACGAGTTTTTAAAGTTAAAGCTCTGGCAAGGCCTCCTCTCAGAGGCCCTCAAATTTTAACACATTCCCAGCATATACACAGGTATGTGGAGTACAAAGCATGCGAGCCTCACCACAAGCGGAAGTCTGAGGCAGGCTGGCATCATATAAGCCTCTATATACCATGTAAAGGACGGGATCCTGAATACTGGTGATGAGCAGAGGGTTGGCCTCTGGAGTTAGGGCCCTGCTGATGCTCCTTGAGATAGATGTCAGGTTGCCTCTCCATATACTGCTGATCCTCAGGGTGCAGACTTGCTCATGCCGTGGCTCCAACTAGCTGATAAACAGTGGGGCGAAGGCAGCAGATGTGCACATCCCCGCTCAGTTATGGCCTGAGTTTTAAGTGTCTGGCTCCTCTGAGTATCACATATCCCGTTTCCCTTCCCAGCTGGTGCTGAGATGTAACGGTGTGTCACCCGAGACACGCCCATTAAAATTACATAGCACAGGTGATGGAGAGAGCTCGGTGCAGGTTGGGTAATTAAACTTCGGTTTCCAGGGCAGTCTCCAGGCTCTCTGCGCTCCATCTCTCTCCACATCTCTTCCTCTCAGCACACTAGGAGCCCTTTCCCGAGGTTTCTCTTTTGGGATTTGTTGAGTGGGGGTGGTTACTTAACACCCATCCTCTGTCCTCATTAACTCAGCCACCAAGTTGCCTGCAGTATTGAGTTCACCGCATGGGGGAAGGGACTTGTAACTCTCCACAACAGATCATCAGTTCTGTAATGGCTAGTGGCCAGTCAAAGTGAAGTGTATCCAGCTGTCGCTGCATGTTGTCCATGAACAAACAACTGAGCAAACTTGGGTGGCAACAGAATGCACAGGAGGCATTTTTTTTTTTTTTTTTTTTTTTTAAGGAACAGGATCTTAGAATGCCTAAGTTGAAGTACTTAGTATAATCTGCATCAGACACAGGGCTTTGACTGTCTTCAGATCTCTCCCTGTGACTGGTGATTCTATCCCCTTCGCATCCCATAGAAAAACTCACAACAGTCAGGAGTAAGCCAAGAATGTTGCTGATTCGCCAGAAAGAACACTACAGACAGGAGATGCAGGCATAGTTGCCAACATGGGTTTTGAGGTTGTGCCACCCCTGGACTACAAGGTGCCCCAAATGTGTTCTGGGTTGCTTTTATGAATCACTGTGCAAGTAACTTAATGCTTTGAGCTATAAGAGAAACAGCAATCTACTCTGTGCCTGCTTCCCACGTTAATGACGGTGTACAACAGGAGCAATCTGTATTCCGAAAATGGCAGCTTTCATGCCATGTCCCCTCAACTAGTAAGTTCTTAGGGAGCAAAAAAGTTTACCAGATCCCAAAGGTAAATCCTGTTGCCAAAGCTCTGGGAGCACTAGCCCATCCACAGAGCTGTGGAAGTGGGGGTGGGGGTGGGGGTGGGGATTCTGCTCTTGGCAGTGATTAGCCAGGAAAACAGAAACAAAGCCAACAGCCACAGGCATGCTTTGTCAGCACTTTCCCCTCCCTCAGAGATGCAGACAGAGGTGTCTTGCTTAGCCCAGGCTTTAACCAGTGGCCTATCCTGGGTATGACTCCGGGGCTAACCTGCACTTACCTTCTGCTTAGGTTAACTATGACTCTGAACACGGGCAGATTTAGTGCTGAGCTTTCTGGAAATCACGTGGGAGACCCAGACTGGTGGGTCATTTCTCTAAAGACTTAGGGGCTTTTCCCTAAAGCCAGGAGTCACTCTAACTCTTGAAGTTTTCTCAAGCCTTTAAAAGATGCCCTCTTACCCTCTTGCCCCTTGTGCCCCCTCTCTCCCATTCCCTTCCCCTCTCTCTCCATGTGGCCATAGCCGACCACTACTTCTCTGCTCTCTCCTTCCCTCTGCCTTTCTCTGCCTCTGCTACCCTCTTAACTCCCCTTCCCATGCCCTAAATAAACCCTATTCAATGCTAAAACAATAAAAAAAAGAAAGAGAGATGCCTCACCATGATCCTCACCATAGCAACAAGACTGACAGAAACTATAAATCTTGCCAAGTCTATAAATTGTATTATTACTCTTGCAGATATTCGAGAGTTGTCTAGTAATTTCCATGAATATGGTTGATAGTTGGAGAGGGGGGAGAGAAGGGGAGGAAAGGGAGGAGGACTAGAGCTGAAAAGGGGGGTTGAAGAACTGACTAGAACTTGTGTATCTTCAGTATTTTTTTTATTTTCCAGGTTCTGACGTGATGCCTCCCCTCGCCTCCTTTGATCCTTAAAACAACCTCACGAGGTCAGAATTGCAACCCTGGTTTACAGAGAAATGGGAATTTAGAAGACGAGCTACACTCCAGTGTGTGAGTGCAGAGCTAGCTGATTAAACCCAAGCGGAGCTTTCTCCACACTGCAAACACATCGCATCCACGGACATCTTGTCTGTTTCATAGAGACTTACATTTAGATTTAAAAATACCGGTCAGATATACAGTATAGAAATAGGAAATACAAGGTTAAAATTTAAATTTTCATCATAAGTTTAACTTCTCAAATCCTGACTCTAAGGCGCCCTTTCCTGTGAATATTTTTACTTATCTATGTCTTGGTAGTTTGGAAGACGATGTAATCAGTAGAAATTGAACGTGACCACAGTGGTCCATGCCTCTAGCCTAGCACTCAGAGAAGGTAGGGGGATCATGAGTTTCAGGCCAGCCTGAGTAGTGTAATAAGTCTGGTCCTAGCCTGATGCACATAGTGAGACTGGTTCAAACAATGTAAAGATGGGGGATGCAGCCCATTGGGAGAATGCTTGCCTAATATCCTGAATTGGATCCTTAGCATTAAAAAAAATAGAGATAGCCTCATGAAAAGGGTGGTCAAAGGGATATAACGACTTCCACAACGCACTTAATAAAATATGCAGGATAAGTGGACATCTGGGCGTTCTGTAAATGGCTCAAGGATAAGGACTCTGTCTGCTTTGCTGACTGTGTGCCTGATCCCAAGCCTGTATACACTAAACACTCATTGAATGGATGGCAGTCACGGGTCATTGTGGACCAAAGATGGGTTGGTTGGTCTGTGTCCAGTCTCAGAATGGAGCATGGGGCAGCTGCAGAAACTGAATACATTTCCCAGACATTGCAGTGCTATTTTTTTTTTTTTTTTTAAGGAACAAGAGCCTGGCATTTTTAATTAAAAATAAAAACAAAACAACAATAACAACAAACCAGACTTAGAACATTTTCTCCTCCAGCATGTGAACTAGTGCTACATCCTCTGAATGATACGGTGTGGAGAGTGAATAGACTTTGGCCGCTGTAGCTCACACTGACTCCTAAAGTAAGTATCATTTCTGTAGTCCAGGGAAAGCCCCGTAGGCTCCTAGCTGCTAGAATATAATAGCTATTCCATTGGGCTGATGCAAGAACTAAGGGAGATTAGCAGTGGCAGCTACAGCGCAGGCATTTAGTAGGCTCCGCAGACATGAGTTTGCTTTTACCTAACACTCACTAATCTTCCATGCTGACTCCCAAGTATTCCAGAACTGTCAGTGTGGGTGAGATCATAGAATTGTGCCTTACCTACTCTTATTCCTTCTCTACAAAGGCTGTTTCAAAACACATGAGTCAGAAAGGTTCTAAGTCGTCTCTCTCTCTCTCTCCCTCTTTGAATATCACATCTACAATGTTCAATCCTGTTATATAACAGAAAGGCAGGGAAGTTGGAACTAGAACAGAGAAGACATTTTTGTAATTAGGCAACGGTATTTTTTTTTTTTTTTTAAGTCTGTGGATTTCTGCTTTCTGTTTTGGATGCATCTTTGAAAGAGGTAGAATCAAGGGGGAGTTGGTCCTTCCTTCTGCAGTCACTGCTGTTCTAAAGGTTTCAACAGAGACATCTGCTGGGCTTCTACCAAAGGAGGCCAGAAAAGAGTTCAAGGGAGCGTGGAGGGGAGGGGACAGTGGCTTACAAGCGGCCACATCTGTTTGTGTTCTCCCATCTGAAAAAGCTTGACTTCTGGCATAGCACGGGCTCCTAGTTAAACTCACATCTAGCAACAGATGAAAGGCTTTCTTCGATGTTTCAGCGGTGGAGATCAACAGCTGTTTATATCCTTTAATACCTAACCAAGAGTGGGGACTTCACAACTGTCAGTACTTTCCCATTTTGTTTCCTTGAATCACGGTGGGGAGGAGGTTAAGTTTGAACCCACCTCAGTTCCCAGGCAGGAACACTGACCTAGGCCCAGGATTCTAATTCTAAGCAGATCCTCCTGTTTCCCAGCCTCCCAGGATCTATTGTTGGCCTAAAGTTCTTTTATTTTATCCTGACACACATTTTGCTCATTTCTCGGAGAATGACTCACGGACAGCACAAAGATCAAAACCCAGGGAAAGTAGGTTGGACTTGGGGGGGGGGAGGATGAAAGGGAAAGTGGAGTGCATTGGAGAAAGTGCTCCTAACATAGGATCATTTTAAAAGGAAAGTACCAATAACACCCGAGAACAAAGCTCAGAGAAGCAGGAAGCGGATGAACTCTCTTGATGACGGTGGATGCTGGAGCATCTCACTGTCTCCTAATAAGACATGTCAGACAAGCTGGAAAAAAAATGAAGCCAGGCTGGAGAAAGCTTGCCTTGCAAGTGTGGGAACTGATTTTGGTCTTCAGAATACACATCAAAACAAAACCAACCAACCAACCAACCAACCAACGAAACAAACAAACAGACCTGAGTGGTAGCATATGCTTATAATCCTGGTACTGGGGAGGCAAAGATGAGTGGATACTTGTAGCTCATTTGTCCAGCAAGCCTGGCTTACCTGGTAAGTTCCAGGTCAAGAGGGATCCTGTATTAAACAAAGGTGAACAGCAGCACATATGCACACACACACACACAAAGAAAGAAAGAAAAGAGGCTTTGTGAAAACAAGTGCTGGCAAATCCAGAAGTGGGGGCACCTCTGCACTGAACACTAGCATCATGAGAAGTTGGAGTTTTACAAAGATGACGCATCACGGTGCTTGAGAACTCATTCCTGAGACACGCTGATGGGACCTATTCTATAGCTATAGAGGTTATACTACAAGCATGGAGACACGCACACACACACACACACACACACACACACACACACACACACACACATGTCTGATCAGGAGACCCTCAAAGGAAACATACAGAAATCATGAGCAAAAGAGAAAGAAAGTGTGGGTAACTACACAATGGTGAGATGCAGGTTGCCTCTCAGGAAGGAAAAGCATTATAAATGGTCACAATAGAAGAGTGACAGGACTCTTTATTTTTTTTTTTTAAATTTTGTAATTATATTTATGTACAGAAAGCTTAGTGTACATTTAACCCAATTAGCCTTTGCCAGTTTGGCAATTTGAGTCACAGACTTAGGACCCAGGACATTGTCCCCCTGCCCCCCCAGTGACTTTTTAAACAGAAGGTTCATAAGGAATCCAAACAATTCAATGATATGTAGACAATTCAAACAGTGGACAAAAGCTCTGAGTGGGTGTCCTAGATAGGGTTAGCATTGCTATGATGTGATGCCATGACCCAAAGAAAGTTGAGGAAGAAAAAAATTTTGGCTTAGATTTCCACATTGTCATCCATCCTTGAAGGAAGGCAGGGAAGAAACCAAGAAACAGGAGGTGATGCAGAGGCCCTGGAGGGGTGCTGCTTGCTAGCTTGCTCTTATGGCTTGCTCAGCCTGCTTTCTGACAGAACTCAGGACCACCAGGCCAGGGGTGGCACCACCCACAACAGGCTGACCCTGCACTGTTGATCGATCACTAACTTAGAAAATGTCCCACAGGCTTGCCTACAGCTGGATCTTATGGTGGCATTTTCTCAGCTGAGGCTCTGTTTTTTCTAATGTCTCTAGCTTGTGTTGAGTTGACATAAAACTACCCAGCACATTTGTCAGCTTTACACGCAAACATCACTGTTTAGCCATAACCTTTCTTTTCTAGTGCATCCCCTCAGTCACACGTGAATAAATATCACGATATAAAATATCCCAAGTTTTAAAAGTCCTATAGTCTTTACATATCTTCAAAACATGCAGACTCTTTTTTTTTTTTTTTTTTTTTTTTAATGCAAAGACTCTAAAACTCCAAGATCACTTTAGAAGTTTAAAGTCTCTCAAATTATGGGTTCCTGTAAAATGAAAATCTAAATTCTTTCTTACTTCAAGAGGGGAGAACCAGGGCGCAGCCACAATCTGAACAAAGCAAAAGGAAACTCAAACTGTATAAAAAGCTCAAGTGTCCAATGTCTGGGAGCCAATCACAACCTTCCAAGCTCAGCCAAAGGCCTCTCTGTCTTCTGCCGCACATAAAGTTTATCTTCTAGGCTCAGACCAGCTTTAATTCACCAGGCGAGCGTCTGGTGGTTATTCCATGGTACTAGCATCTCCAGAAATGCCAGCATCTTCTGCTGCAATTGGTTGAACTTTCACCAATAGCCTCTCCTGGGTTCTCTTTGGGGACTCCCAACTTGGCCACTTAGTGCCACACCTCAGCAGCTTTCCATGGGCCCTTCATGCCTTCAAAACCAGCACTACCTGGGTGACTCTTCTACTATTAAGTCTGGGGTTCAACCAGAACAAGGGACTACCTTGGCCACCTCTGGAACACAACTTCCGTGTACTGATCCTTAAGGAAACAGAAGTCTTCCAGCTGAGTGATACTGGTCTCTTCTTAACCATTAGTTAAGATGCTGGCCAGCATCCATTGTCCCAGCAAAGCAAAAGTTTTACTTTAGCGCTTCTGGCCCCTTGTTAATCACAGTTGATTCTTTAACTCCAACTGACCCAACATCACATATTCTTTACATAGATGGCCCATTGCAATCTTTGCTTCCCTCTGAAACTTCACAAGCCGGGCTTCTGTCTTTTGCACTGCTCTTAACATTCTTATCTGTCAAGCGCCTACAGAATAGTCCACTAAGCTCTTCACACCCAGTGGCTTTTCTAGCCCAACGTTCCAAAGTCCTTCCACAATCCTCCCCAAAGCAAGATGCTCATGTTTGTTCCAGAAATACCCCACTCTCCTTGTACTGACCTTTGCTCTAGCTAGTGCTATTACTGCTGACAGGAAACACCAAGACCAAAGCAACTTGGAGAGGAAAGGGTTTATCTGGCATACGCGTCCACATTACTGTTCATCATGGAAGGACTTAGATTGGGCAGGAGCCTGGAGGCTCGAGCTGAAGCAGAGACCATAGAGAGATGCTGCTTACTGGCCTGCTCAGCCTGCTTTCTTATAGAACTTAGGACCACCAGGCCAGGGGTGGCACCACCTAAAATTGGTTGGGTCCTCCCATCATATATCAATCACTGATTAATAAAATGCCCTTCAGTCAACAGCTGATCTAATCGAGGCAATAGCTGAATTGATAGATCTTCCTCTCAGATGGCTAGTTTATGTCAAGCTGACATCAAACTGTGCAATATAGAGGGCATTTCTCAATAGAAGACATGCAGGCAACTAACAAGACAATGAAATAAGACAGTTACTGTATGTGTGTATTTAATCAATGAATATCCAAACGGATGCTTGAATAAAGAACATGTGGTATATGTACACAACAGAATATTTTTTCAGTCTGTAAAAAGAAAGAAAACAGGGTTGGAGAGATCGGTCTAGTGGTTAAAAAGCCCTTACTGATCTTGCAGAGGACTGGTATTCCGCAACCCAGCATCCACATGGCAGCTCACAACCAACCATAACTCCAGCTCCTAGGCATAAGACACCTTCTTCTGGTCTCTGTGGACTCCTACACACATGTGGTGCACATGAAATCAGGCAGTTTTTACACACATCCACATAAATAAAAACCAGTGTTAAAAGGCCATCTTAGCGAGGTGTGATAACACATGTTTGTGAACATTTCTCTTGGAAGGCTGAAGCAGGACTGACTTGCGTTCCAGGTTAACTTGGGCTATACAGGGGGTTCCAGGTAAGCCTGACCCCCCCCCTCTCTCATTTGCAACCCTATGTATGAAATGTATGAATCATGTATGAACTGAGCTGGGCACACAAAGGCAGACGTCATATCCTCTCACATGTGAAGTCTAAAAAGCTAAGGATAAAGTCGAATGGCAGTTATCAGGAGATAATGAGAGATTTCATTCCAAGGGTACATTTTTTTTTTTTTTTTTTTTTTGGCAGGGCTAAAGGCCTCGACCATGACAGGCAAGTTTTCCTCCACTGAACCATACTGTTATCCCTCATCTGAGGGATCTGCATTTTGAATCAGAAGGCCCAGGTACTTTTGACAACTCTAATCTATATAGGTTAACATAGCCTTAAAATTAAAAATTCTAGCTGGGCGTGGTGACTCTAGCATTTACTGCCAACACCAAGGAGTAGAACAGGTAGATCTCTGTGCGTTGGAGGCTAGCCTAATTACTATCAAGTTCCAAGCAGCCAGAGCTACAGAGAGAGACCCTGTCTAACAAAGCAATGCTAAATGCTAGTGATTATATTTTATAAAGAAAGAAAGTGCCACCTCAAACTTGGAAGCACACAGACTGGAAAACCTTTTCTTGGGGTCAGCAGGAAAAGGTACTTTCCCACAAGCCTGATAACCTGGTTCTATCCTGGGACGCATGAGGATCAAGGAGAGAAGCACTTCTTCCGAATTGTCTCACACACACACACACACACACACACACACACACACACACACACACATTGGAGTTCATGCTTACATGCATACAGACAGCACACAAACACACATTTTAAAAACATTTTAAAGTATTCTTCTTGGAATTTCATGAAATGCACACTGACATACTAAGAAACCTGTGCTGAAAGGATTCAGCTTCCTCAGAATTTCTCAAACTTATTTTTCTCTCAGGAGGAATCCTATTAAGATTCCTCAAAACATCAATGCAGTGGAGCAAAGAAACAGAGAAGTCAGTTTCTATGCAGAATGATCAGAAAAATACCTAGGAAATAAAAGCAAATTTTTTTTTCTATGGGGAATATGGAGATGTCCGAATCTCCCCAGAACAAAGTGTAAAAAATCACCTATGATATTTAGTAACCCCAAACAGATGTCCAGATGCTCCCTCTCAGGTCACGCAAGGCTGCTGTACTGAGATAGCAGCTCAGCGTGGGAATAGCAGCTGCCAGTGGGCAGGAATGCCCAGAGTTCAAAGCATCCAGGAGCCAATCCCAGAAGGATGAGGTCATATCATTATGCTCTTGTATGTTCTGCACATGATATTGACAGTTGCTTATAAGATTCTGGGGGAAAAAAATTCCTCCCATCACCAGCAGCCAATAAGAGTGAAGTGAGAAGGGCAGAAAGATAAGGATCAAAGGTTTCCCACTCTGGAGATGCAGCATGCCTGCCCGTGGGAGTTTCTGGGAAACTCCCAGGCAATTCTTTGCACTTCACCTGGTAACAAGGCACAGGAGAGGGAAACATGAGGGGGCTAGGCAAGTTAAGGCAAAGCCAGTATCAGTACCCTGACAAACTGGTTTATGTCCCGCATACTTCAAGGTGCACCATGCTGCACCAGTTCACGAGTGTGTTTATCTAGTGTAAGTCTGATTACTTCCACACATCCCTTTTCCGTGTGAGAACACCTCTCCACCTACAGTGATTTCAACAGGCTCCATCGTGTGCTTTCCGTGTGCATTCATGTGCACTCATGTGCATTCATGTGCACTCACATGCTTAGTTTTGTATCTCGGCTATCCCAATAGCACAGTATTCCTTCATCTTAGAAATGGTTCTGAATACCTACGTAGGTTCTGGGGATAAGCACTGCAGACACAGCAATGGAGACAAGAGTCCTCTCATTCCTACTTAGCTTCAGATATAAAGAAGCAATGAATTCCATATCCCGCCTGTTTGTACATGGGAATTCAATAGCTAGCAATTCAAAAAGGAAGGAAAGGCTGAGTCTGAACCCTTCCTTATGTTTTATGGCTAATAGCACAAAACAAGCCAAAATATTTGTATTTCTAACGTTCTGCTAGTCTGTCTAGCAGTTACCAGGGTCAACAGTACAGCCAGCAACTGCAATAGCCTGGGACTGGAAGAGAGGCAAATACCAGGATCCTTATTACCTCAGGATATGAACTCCTGTGTGCTTGTGCTCCAAATAATCTAGGGATTCCCGTGCTGTGATTATAATCTTGAAAGGTTAATATAATAATACCAGCAGGAGTCACAATCAATGCAACCTTACATGCCAATTTGCCAAAAATTAAAAAGCTTACCAGGCTGTGTGGATTTGGAACCTAGCCCAAAGAAAGCCAAGAAGATCCTAATTCACATCTTCCCAATTCTCCCAAGCACATGGAATGTGTACCACTAGTCCACAAAAACCACAGATAGACCATAAACGACCTCTGCCCATTTCAATCAGATTTTTTTTTTTTCTTTTTTAGATATGTAGCTGATGGAGATTAGGGAAGCGCTAATGTGTGCTATCTAGTATTCAAAGATGGTGTAAGACTCACACTCTACAAACTTTCTCAGCTCAGGGAGGAACGAGACAAAGCCTTAAAAAAAAAAAAAGTCAAAAGATACACAATCAAATCTCTAAGCCCGTTGTGCACTTACCAACACATGTTGGAAATATGTCCTCATTGTTTATTTGGACTTCAATCCAATCCATAAGCAGATTCATGTACTGGGGAGCGGGTAGTGCAGTTGGTTTCTTATACTTGAGGTCATCCTGCCACCGATACTCATATTTGGGGCCCCCTGACATCACAGGGCAGGTCCGCTCAGTGCAGAACTCGCAGATGGTGCCGTAGATGAGGTTAATGCGATTGAAGAAGTCCACCACGTGCACAGCCACCCAGTCGTTCTGGTCCTCCCCGCTGGGTAACTGCACGGCTGCCCTCAGGTCCACACCCGAATTGAGGGATGCCTGAGCCCGTTTATGCAGCTCAAACCTCTGTGTGCCGGGTTCAAACTTCCTCTTGGGCCGGAAGGTCTTGTCCTTGTTGAACACTTGCTTCAGGGCGATGGACATGGTCTCCTCCTTGGCTTCCTTCCTTTTGCAGGAAGCAAAAAGGCACTTGGGACTTTGGAGTGAGAGATCACAGCCCAGCAGGGTTTTCCACTGCCAACCTTCAGGCCCCAGTGTGGCAGCCTGTAGTTTTCACTCTATTTACTCTAAATGGCTCCTTCCATCGTCCTCTTGAATGATCTCCAAGGGATCCTCATGTTCCTTCCTAAGGACAGAAAAGGAACGGGGACTTGTGAGTGCTTGGATTTCATTTATAAACTAATAGAGGCTTAGGCTTAATTTCCACCTTGAATTACTGGCTATGCTTGGTCCTTATGGGACTCAATATATGATGTGTAAGCTATTGCCCTACGGACTACACCGCTACTGTGAATTATGTAAACAACTAAGGAAGAAAAGATGCTACCCTCCTTTTCATTGCTGGCTCTTCTCTGTGTGCTTCCTATGCTAAGGTAGTAGCATGGAGGTTAGTGATTCAGCCCTATTGCATATCTACTCCTTTGGGGGAGCTAATGAGTAAGCACAGATTGTCCCTGTCCCCCCCCCAGATAAGGGCAATGGGACCAGGTGGCTCTCAATCCAAGTTGGCTAAACAGAGAACCAGGCGGAGTCTGTGTCTGTTGGATCTGTAAGATGTGAGGAAAGTGTGGCCAGCTGTTCATGGTGATACGGAGTGACGATGAGAGAGCTGGACTGCAGAGCCAGGGGGTGGCGGTGGGGGTGAAGGGAACAAGAGGGGAGGGGAGGAGGAGAAAGGGGAAGGATAGGAGAAGAAACGGGTGAGGAAAAGGAAGAGAAGTAGGGGAAAGGAGTAGTTGCAGCAGTAACTGTTGAAACAGGGAAACAGCACAGGCCCAGAGGCCTAGAAATCGGTAAGAAAGGAAAGTGGCTCCCTTAGTTCCAGACAGTCTAGGAGGAAATGGTCCTAACGCTCCCGAAGCTTCGCTATGTTTTTCACCTTTGGGATACATTTGTGCTTCCAGGATTGGCTAAATGCTTGATTTTAATTCTACTGGTTTTAAGTTAGTTGCTCCTTTTTCGAGGAGCCCTAACTATGTTAGCAGGTGTTAACCTCTACGATGCTCCGCCCTTTATGACCCTCACTCCCTGGACCTCTTTGGAACCAAGTTGTTCAACAGAACTTGCTCTGATGGTGTCCATGTTAGATGGACTTGTGCTACAACATGCCACCTCTGGCCACAGTTGCTGCTGGGTACTCAAATGCAGACAATGTGACTACGGAACTGTGGGGTGTGTGTGTGTGTGTGTGTGTGTGTGTGTGTGTTTCATCTGACTCTCTCAAACCTCTGGCAAGATTTACAGATTCACAGAAAGTAGAGTAAACACACAGCAAGTATCATTCTTCCTGGATCTCTCTCTAGGTGATGGAATTACTGGCTTAATAGCATCCTGTGGCTAGCAGGAGGCACAGTTGGCACCAAATTTGGTTTGTTAACACCTTGTAAAGGCATTTTGCACGAGGTCCTAAACTCTGAACCACAGTGTCTTTCATCCTTGCTTTCCCAATGGTTCGTGAAGCTCCCTACCTAGGGCTCTGTCCTATTTTATATACATATCCCCCAAAAGCTGCCAAGGAAGAGTGGGTTGAGGTGAAGGCCATCCTGTGGTAACAGGTCCACTCAGGCCAAACCCAAGCCAAGTGAGCCCAGAGCCCAGGCCAGCCTCAGAACAGCCTCCACAGGATCTGTTACAGACGGTTGGAGTAGGAGCTCTCTGAACTGCTTCCTTCATAGCCAGAAGGGGTTCTGCCACCCCCACACGGTGAACATGGCTTGGTTAAGTCATTAACACTGGAATATGTTCCCAAACATACCTTTTCAAAAAATTTAAACTAGCATGCACAGTATTGGATTTCATCATGGCATTTCCGGACAGAATTGGTTTCTGTTCGTTTTTTCCCCGAGATACCTGATTCCCTCTACAGACTTTGCTTTTTGCTCTGCACAGCCATGGCACTGCTACCTCGTGCCTCTTCCCGCCCCTCCCACTGTCTGGGGCTCTCACCCCCCTCTCTATTCCTGTTCCCAAAAGCTTTCCCCTGGAATGTTGGGAAATATCTCTTTCCTCCTTCTCATGTGGCATTAAACATACACCCCCTGCTCCCACAAAAATGATCAGTGTAGAAAAGGCCACATGACAGCCTGCCCGAGACCTTTTATGAAGTCATACTCCGGGGTACTCTGAACTATCAACTACGTGGAGATCAACACCAATGTCTCACTCGCTAGGGTGTGGACATGTGCAATGTCTTTTCAAATGAAAACCTTCTTGGTGCTGGGTAATAAGCTCAATTGTGGAAAACTTGCTTTGAATGCATGCGACTGTAGGTTCAACCCCAGTGCACAGCAAAAGAGGAGGGGGAGGGAGGGAGAGAGGGAAGGGGGGAAGAAGGAAAGAAGGGAGGAGGGAAGTGAATGGAAGGCAGACTCTTTGAAGACTTAGTTTTCATAATAAGAGCTGGAAGAAACTTGAAGCTTTAAAAGGTTATTTCCAAAATAAATGCATGAGAGAGAAGTTGGGAAGACAGAGATCGAATGGGGAATGGGGAATGAGGCTTCTTTCTCCTCACTAATCAGCAACAGTCCGTCTGTGCAGCACAGTAGTAACACCAGCTCCCTCCCTTTAGCAATGAAGACTGGCTTCTTCTGTTCTGATAACAAGGGTCCCATCAGCTCTCGTGGCCCTTAGAGCCATCCTCTTGCCCCAGTTCCTTGACCCTCAGTGCCTCTGATTCCGCTGCTTCTGGGGCCTAAGTGTTCACTCTTACAGACAGAATATGCCCGGCTCTCATGGACACCATCAACAGATCTGTTTGACATCCCAGCTGGGTACCCAAGAATCATGACTTTCTAATCACCCCCCCCCCCCAAGTTTCAAACGATTGGCACAAACCTGTCAAAAAATAACCAAACCTTGCTAGAATTTGGGGGATTTTATTCCACTGATAAGTAACAGATTTCAAGATTTCAGTCTCTTTAACTGGAAGAATATTTATCCCAAACCTTAATCAGGTTTAAAATTACTGTCTTGGGGCTGGGGAGATGGACCACTGGATAAGAGGGCTCTCTTAAGTAAGCACAAAGCCCTTAGCTTAGAACCCAACCATGGACTTAAGAGTCAGGGTGTGGCCAAGTGCATGAGCAGCCCTACCTAGTGCTTACTTCTCAAGGGAGGTCTCAAATCTGCCACTCATGATGAAACACCACTCTGCTGTGGATCCCTCCCTAGCACCTCTTCCCTCCTGCCGTCTTTGGTCCTTAGCCCTTCTTTTCGGGAGTCATGAGCATGTTAGTTGCAAAGACCCTGAGTGCTAGCTAGGTTAGGCAATTTGCCAGAAGTTAGAAAGTTGATAGATGATGATTTGAATCCATACGTCTCCATCCCTGAGACATATACGATGTGTTTTACTGCAGCTATGTTACAACCCCATAGACATCTTCGGACCCATTTCAAGCAGCTCCCACCAAGGATCAAAAGGGAGTCCAGGGCATGTGATACTTTTAGTTTCATTTGACAGGAGTGCTGGTGTCCTGGCATGACGTGGTCAGACATGAGACAATGTCTCTGCTGGTATGGTTTCTCATCTACAGTGGAGTTACTCTGAGGAGTGCGATTGTTAGCCAGGCGAGTTCCCTATATATAAAGACCAGGCAACTGGGATGGATGAGAAAAAGATCCATCACACCTCCGAATACTAAATGTTCCTTCTATGTATTTTTCCTGGTGTCAGAGCTATGTTGGTGTAGAGACCTAAAAGGGTTTTAAATAAAAAGGCACATGGTGGATGCACATGGCCTTCCTTTCCAACCCCTGTGTGCATTGAGATCCTGCCCATGGTGGATTCTTTCATCCACTTCAACAGTTATAGCTAGCCAGGCCTCTGATCAGATATCTGAGAAGCTGAGCCCGAGGACCAAAAACCAGCATGCATAACTTAACAAGTACTTGTCTCAAAAAATTTTTTTTAACCAAATAAAAGGCTGGATATGTAACTCAATGGCCGGGTGCTTTCCCAGCATGTGTAAAGCCGTGGGTTCAATCTCTAGTCCTGTTATAAAAAGCAGACAAGGTTTGCATAGCCTTATCCAAATGATGTCAAATCCACTGATCTGTAAACACAGGTGATATGGTGCATCAAATATGAAGACTCAGTCTTGACCCCAGATGTAAGAGATATAAATCTGTACTTTATCCACACCACAGAGGAAAACACCTGAAGCTGTAGGTAGACAGGATGCCTGAATGGCCAACTAAAGCGATGACTGACATCCACTCATTCTCGCGGATTTGTCAACAGTTTGCTTTGTAAATGGAGTCTGAAGTTGAATGTGTGTGTGTCCCGGGAAGAAGATGAGAAGAACCCAACTGTCTTCAACTCAACTGCTCTGCTTGAGTTGCTGCTTGCCAGGTGGTAACGTGGGGGTAGGGGTTTGGAGGGGGGTGTAAGGTGGGTTGAGGGGAGTTCTGATCTGAATGGATCTGGATAGCAGAGCACCTCCAGGCCTCTGGGAAAAACCATGGCATGATGTCACATGAAGAGTGGCTATCGCCACTGAAACCACATGCCAGGAGTTTCTTGGGCTAATAATGACATAGTAGTTATTCTCTGTCTTTGTCTAGTGCCCAGAAAGAAAAGAACAAGTCATAACTTTTGGACCCTGGATAGAAATGCTAAGACAATTCTGTTATGAATAGCACCCGTTATAATTCTGATTCTCAATAACTACTTGAAGCTAGTTGCTCATTTAATTACAAACAAAAGCATTTACTAAGGCTTGTTTGAATATTAATAGGTCTAGGATGCATAATTAATATTTGGCCTCTGTCTGTGAAGACCTCACAATTGGGTGTTCAGTCTGAACTGTTGCTCTTCCTACTCCAAAGCCTTACTTAATAATGGTGGACACAGCTGTCATTCCTTCAGTGTGTCGCCTGAGTTAGGAAGGAAAAAAGCACCCAGGTCTTTGGAAAGAGAAAAATGGAATTCCAAATAAACAGCAGAAAACTGACGGCAGCTCCATGTGTTCTCCATATTTTCTGCTTAATAGATCAACTTAACAATAAAACAAATGCCGGGTGAAACTACGCGGAGAGAACTCTGCTGGGCTGCGAGGCAGTGTTGACAAGGTCGCTAAGCAACGCTGGCAAGGGAAGTTTTGTATTTTTCTTTTCCTATTGATGTCTTCTGCCTCATTAGTTGAAAAAAATCTGAGTCCTTGCCAGGGATAAAGGAAGAAATGAAACAAGTCTCCCACTGACTCCTGAGAAATGCATCTTCTCTGGCAGCGAGCATGTCTTAGAGGTCCTCTCCGTGAGGCAGAAGGGTGACAGCTACAGGTAGAGAGGTACAAGGCTGATTAATGTTAACAACCCGAAATGTGTGGTGGCAGAGGACATCTCTGGACAGGACAATTCACTACAGAAAAGCCACAAGAAAAATGCCTCCAAGCACCCCAAATGCAGAGGAGGTACAGTCTGGTCACTGTCATGGCTGGCATCTGAGAAGCTGGAGTGGCACTGGGCACAGAGCTGACCTTGCTGAAGATTTGTTGAACGCACAAATAAAGGACATGAACACTAAACAAGAACCACAAAGTTAAACCCAGTGACAGCTTCTAATTTGAGTCATCTGGGGATTCAGCCTCAGCCTTGGAATGCTCACAGCCCGTGGCTGAACGTGAATAGACCAGTTACTTAGGGATGTCCTGTGTCGGCATGCCAGTTTCCTGCAGGGACAAGACACCTGTCCACTTACCTTTCTAATGGGCTCCTCCCTTCCTCGATGCTATCTAAAATTTCAGTCTCAGAATTGAAGAACAAGCCTGGTGTCTTCCTACCAACATATCTTTCTCACTTTGGCTGGAATAGATTACAGAATTTTTCCTCTTACACTGTCAGTACTGAGTAAATTAAGTTTTAAAATGTCCCAGCGCGCGCATGTGTATGTGTGTGTGTGTGTGTGTGTGTGTGTGTGTGTACATATGTGTGCCTGTGTGCTTGGAGGCCTGCTTAGGATTATTTGACAGAGTAATTTCCCTGAACCTGGAAGGAAGTTGTCAACCAGCAAATCTCAGAGACCCTCTGTTCCCACTTCCCATACAATCAAATCTGTTCTTGATTTGGGTGTCTTCATTGTCTTTTTCTATTTCTGTGATCAGATACCGTGATGTTGTAAAAGAACATGTTTAGTCTCAGAGGGTCTAGAGCAGGAGGGAGGCAGGCATGGTGCTGGAGCAGTCGCTGAGAGCTCATATCCTGAGACACATCACGATAAGGCGGCCAGGGGTCGGGGTCGGGGGGTGATGCCAAAAGTCCAGGTAGAGAGGGGGGGTGGCAGAAGTTTGGGGGCAAGGGAGGTGGCAGAAATCTTTTGAAACTTCAAAGCCGGCTGTCAGTGACACTCTTCCTCTAAGAAGGCTGCGCCTTCTGCTCCTTCCCAAACAGTTCTCCAAACCGGAGATCAAGTGTACCAACATCAGACACATGAGCCTATGGGGCCGTTTTTGTTCAGACCGCCACAAGGGGCTCTGGGGATTTGAACTCAGGTCCTCCTACTTGCATGGCATGTACTCTCAACTTCCTGAGCCATGTCCCAGCCCTGTGCACTTACAAAATTAACACCGTCTGATGTTTGTTGGCTCCTCTATAGGATGTGTTCACTGATTGTTTTCAATCAACCTTTACGCAGCCTGCACTTCTGCGCCCTCCACACAGCACCAGCAAACTGGAGAAGTGGCTCTCCTACCCCCACCGCCCACCCTCTCAGCTCGGAGCTGCTTCGTCCACGAGTTTCGTTAGATTAGGTGAGAATAACACGGCTGTCTCGCGATGGTCTTCAAAGACGTGCACGGTTTCAGAAGCCGGCATTTCTCAACACAGACGAAATCAGCAAGAACAGTGCAGCCTTATGTAAGTGTGCCCTATGACCCTCCCTGCCCATCGTCCGTAGCTCTTCATTGACCATTTCTTAATTCTTACTCCTTGACATTGCATGTTTGTTTATTTAGACACCAGGACAGATACTCTAGCAGTAAAGTATGAGTATCTCAAAAAGAAAACGAAAGCATTGCATGCCACCCTCGATGCTGCAGCACCAGCAGCCACAGGAGCGATCAGTGCAGAGCAAGTAGCGGGTTAACAACCTGTAGTGATTCAAATGATTCATATTCCCCAGACTCGGAAATAGCACTGCTCAGAAGAGGGCCCAGTGCAGAGACAGAGTAGGGATGGGATGCAAGGAGGGCAGATTGAACACTCTACATATTACAGTCCACAGATGGAAGACATAGATGGATGCCGGGGGGCGGGGGCGGGGGCGGGGGCGGGGTCGTGGGGATTCCCAGGAATGAGGCAGACGCAGAACCTTTGGCCCAACCTCAGACAGGCTCGATCCAGCCTATCCACTTTTAAGAACTAGTACCTAAGGAAAATCACTGCGGAAGCTCAGCTGGCCAATTGGATTTTATAAAAGATATTCTGGTGTTTTGGGTTCACTTATATATTTTTATTGTTGATGTTGTTTTTTTGTTTTGTTTTGTTTTGTTTTGATGGTTTTTGTTTTTGTTTGTTTTGAGACATGGTCTCACAATGTAGTTCTGGCCTCTAACTCAGAGATCCGCCTGCCTCTTTCTCCTGCATGCTGGGATGGAAGGCGTGCACCTCCACGTCCATCACAGATAGACTTTAGTTACATTTAGTTAATGTACGTGGGTTTTTTTGTTTTTTTTTTTTGTCTACATATTCGTCTGAACACCACAAATGGTTATAGATGGTTGTGAGCCAACACATGGTGCTGGGAATTGAACGCAGGACCTCTGAACGAGCAGCGAGTGCCCTGAACTGCTGAGCCATCTCTCCCACCCTGATAGACTTATTGACATTTTAAAGAAAAGGGAAAAAGACAAAAGTTTCAAGTTCATAAAAACCTGATGCATTATTTCTGTATCTTTCAATTCTCAGGAAAATACTTATTTTGTGACTTTACAAAAATATGTTTTTAAAACACAGTATCTGTGTTAGGTAAGGTCGATGAGAATGGAAGATAAAGGCATAAACAATAGAGGTAACATAATGGCAGAAGTAAAAAATTAAGGTAGGTAAAATTATGTAAGTACTTCTACATTTTAAATTATAGGTATATAGCAGATCATGTGACTACCCAAAACCTCTTACAGATAACGAGATGGAGTTCATTGTCGACTGTCGTTTCTCTCTTGGACTTTGAAACAGGGAATGACAACCATTTCCTGGAGAAGTATTAACTTCAAAGCAAAAAATGTTCAAACTTAAGGAAGTTAGTTCCCATAACTGTCAGCAGACATATTTAACCCTTAGCCATTCTAAGTGAATTTGAGTCTCCGAGGCTGGAAAAGTTTTATTCCTGGCTTGAGGGGAGCTGATGTGTGACATCTGGAACCTCCGCAAGAGATCTTTGAAGGGGAGCAGAGACGCTAAAATGGGCTGAAAGGCTGGAAATTGGAAAATGCTGTTCTTGTTTTCCAAAGAGCACAGTGTTCAGCTCAGAGGGCCAGGGTCAGGTTCAGACAGAGCATCCTCAGACAAAGCTGCCAGGCAGTCAAGGCCATGGCTTCTGCAGGTTGGTGGGAGATGTCAAGAAGATGTGTTCGTGTGCGTTCAACCGGTGGTTCGTGTGACACATGCATTCCAGTACAGGAGTAGCAGCCTGACAACATAGATGACAGTGAAGTGCCAATGTGTCGAAAGGGTTAACACTCTTGATAGTAGATTTAGCACACAGTAGGTACTTTTAAAATGTGGTTACTAGTATCTTAACATTATTTTGATTCATACCGTGATGCACATTTAAATACAAAGTGTGATTCCTAAGAAATCAAACAGACCCAGGTATCTATCTTAGGATACTGAAAATTCTTTTCTACCAAATTACATAACAGTAAGTAAGTAGCAGGCTCAGCCACCACTGAGGACCTTCTGGTTATTTTAATTGTCACATCCCAATACATATGTCATATATATATATATATATATATATATATATATATATATACTTAAGAAACCACTAGTCTTGTTTTATACTTAAGAAAAGACATAATATGCAAACTTGTTGCACAAGGCAGGTGCAGTGACACACCTTTAATTCCAGCTCTTGGGAGGAAAGACAGACCGATCTCTCTGAGCACAGTCTGTTCTACATAGAAAGTCCCAGGCCAGCCAGGGCCGCCTACTAAAACACCATCTTAAAAAGAAACAAACAACAACAAGAAGCCGCCTGTCTTTGCTCAACAAGACTGATGAATGTTTCAAAAACAGAGAGACCAGAAGAAGTTTACACCTGCTGGGGTCATGGAAGGAGAGAAACAGTGGAGCACTGGACAACATAGGTTGTCCTATGATGTGCAGGAGTGGCAGTCCCCAAGATGATTGGTCCTGAGTCAGTTGGCTACATCTTTAGACAAGGCATCTTTTACAAGCCTCCATTTTGCCGCCTTTAAAGATAAAGATGGTTATTCTTCAAGGTGTTGTAAACATTAAGAGTTACTATCCGTGGGAACTTAAATCGATGGAGAAGTTTATGGCGGGCACAATGACTAGTATTAGCAGGAGTTACAACTTTAGATCCAACACCTTAGGGTGATAGAAGTCACAGAAGAGGCTTTGGTGCAATGCAGTTCCATGAACAGGGTGAAAGAGGGAGGGGCAGGGAGGTGACAAGGACCTGGAAAGGATAAGAAAGAAAGCAAATGCTTCCTTCTCACTTGATTTGGGTGTGCTTTTAATGATCAAGTCAAAGAATGATATTCATCTCAGCAATATGACTTCAATATTCTCTGACATTTAAAACACATTTATGGGGCTGGAGATGTGGTTCAGGGGTTAAGAGCACACACTGCTCTTGCAGAGGACGTGGATTCAGTTGCTAACACCCAAAGTAGCTCCCAACTCCCTGGAACTCAGTGCTGGGGGAGTCTGACGCTCTCTGGCCTACTGGGGTACTTGTGGTGCACATAAACTCACATAGGCACACAAGTGTAAAAAATACACGTTTGTGTTATTGTTGTGAGGGCGTTTCCGTACTTTCTGTCCGCCACAAGATCTAGCGTACATGGTTTATTTCATGAACTCAGGGCAAATGATATTTCTCCCATCCTCCCACTGACCCTTCAAAACACGTTTCTGATTTCAATCTTTTCACACACTTAACTTTTTTTTTTTTTTTTGTTTTTCAAGACAGGGTTTCTCTGTATAGCCCTGGCTGTCCTGGAACTCACTTTGTAGCCCAGGCTGGCCTCGAACTCAGAAATCCGCCTGCCTCTGCCTCCCAAGTGCTGGGATTAAAGGCGTGCGCCACCACGCCCGGCTACACACTGAACTTTTAAGATTATCTATACCGTACATAACCCCAGTAAGCACAAGCCAGCTGCAATCTCCTGGTCCAGCGGAACAGGAAACAACTGACTCCCTACACTATTTACAAAGTTTCCCTAGTATCAGAAAAGAGTTTCTGCTGGAGAAAGAAGGCCGCAGCCTTAGAAATAGGAGAGGACCGGCTGGCCGGCACTGAAGTCTCTTCGATGTCAACAGGCAGGGAGCAGACAAGCCTGAATGAAGAGGAGACTAATAATTAATGCGCCATCTGCGCTAGCCTCCTGAACACGACCACGACAAGTAAAACAAGAAGTCTGGAGGAAAGCTGAGCCCCAGCGTTGTAACTGCCAGCCCTGGGACAACCACAGAGGGTGGGGCGGGGGCGGGGGCGGGGAGGCCAGCCCGGGAGCCACAAAGATGTGGGCCTGCGTCCACGCTTTTGCCCGTGGACTAGTTACTCCCCAAAGTGAATTGGTTACGCGAGGCACCAATACTGGCATCGCAGTGTGTTTGGGGGACGAGGGAGGTAATGTAAATAAAAACGGGCAAGAGACGAGTATTACAGATGTCTCGCGTTGCCAGGCTTCAGGCTCCGAGACAGGTAGGAGCCCCGGACATCATCTGTTCTGTTCTTTGACTCCTCCCCTGTAAGACTTCAGCATCCTAGCCCCAAGTGCACAAAATCGTGGACTGTGTTGTAAGGCGTCGTTTGCTCACTTGAAGTTTTATGGCGGATTTTCTCCTAAGCCCACCAAGAGCCAGCCCATCTCTGTCCCAGTGTTGGCTCCCGGGAAGAAGACATTGTTTAGTTGCTAACTATGAGAATAATAAACTGGGCATGCTCAGCTGACTTACTTCTTTTCCTTTTGAGAAGTGTCTACCGTCAGCTATTTCCTGCTGCCCAATTCCCCAACCCTTGTGTGAAAGAGGTCACTTTCTCTACCCCTGCAGGGAGAAATCTAGGTACATTTGGGATTTGAGTTCACAGGCCTATCAGCCACAGACCTAGGGGTGTATTTCCCACTGACTTCTGGCTCAAATTTGATTCTCTGGCCACCGAGAATCACAGGCCCAGGGTCTGCACCGCCCCTAGCAATTAGCAGTTAAGGAAAGGCTCCCACAAACCAATCTGATATCGGCAGTTCCTCAGTGGAGGCTCCTGTTTTGCAGGTGTGTCAAGCTGGAAACTGATGTAAGCTGACATTTCCATAAGAAATTAAGTTGAGGGCAAGTGAGTTGGTGGGCACCTGTAATTCAAGGACTGAGGTGGCTAAGGCAGGGTGATAGAGGGTTCAAGGTCAACCTGGGCTACATAGTGAGACCCTGTCTCAAAAAGACACAAGAAAAAAAGGAAAATGGATATATTTGAAGGTTTTTTTAAGTCTTTATAAGGCTGGGAAGGTCTTGCTTTTTGTTGTAGTTTAAAACAATTTAACATCTGCTTTTCTTACCAACTTCCCCAAAGCCAGGTAGAAGGAAATGGCAAATGTTTACTGGGGCCTCCGTTGGAGACTCAGTATGAGGTTGTGCCGACCGACTTGCCTGCACAAAGTTAGCTGTGTGGGAGAGACTTGTGACAAAACCCAGGGAGGACCTTATATCATGATGTACTCATGTGTGGGCACTCTGAGGCCGCGCGCTAGGAAGCACAGTTTTCTGCCGCTTTTCTCAGATGAGAGAAGACCTGGTCACAGGATGCGTTGATCACAGATCCTCCCCGCTGCCGGCGTGGCAGGCGGATACACCCAGCACAGGGTACATTTCATTTGTGAGTCAGCTCCAGGTCTCAGAGGCCCCTTGCTCTTGCTGGTTGGTGGCCTCCACCCAGCGGCCTCATCCCAGAAGGGCCCTGTTCTCCACTCTCCACAGGGACCGGGAGAACCTTCCAGCCTTCCAGGTAAAGCTGCTTCTTTGCTCTGCCTCAGTCTTCTCCAGTCCCTGGGGAAGTCGGAAGGAGGCAGAGAAAGAAGGAGAGATGGCTGATGTGTGCTGCCTGTACCTGGCCTGTTCCTTGGTGGCCCACTCACACACGGCTCACTCGTGACGTCACACTCCACTGAGCTTCTCACTTCCTGTGGCCTCTCCCTCCTCAGATGACTTCAGCACAAGGTGCTTCACCCAGGACAGCACAAACAGAACTCTGGAACCCTTGTGGTTGGTCTGTTTATCTAAGTGATCGCTGACCAAATACCAGGCAGATAAACAGTTCTTTCTCCCACCAATAGGACCACACTCCTGTAATCACGATTCCCAATCTACAGATGAAATCCTTTCAGAAAACGGATACCTCTTACAAAGCTCCACCAGGGCTACTGGACATGCTGTTTACCAGGTCAGTGTAAACAGCTGACATATTTTCATGTTGCAACATTCGGTCAGAAGTCTGGACTACTCAGCTCTAAAGACTTGAAAAATATAAGACAAGGGTTGGGAGGTGGCTCTGTTGGTGACAGTGCTTGCTGTACAAGCATGTGGATCTGAGTTGGGATCACACGGCCCAAACCCATGTGAAGGCCAGATATGGACACACACACACTGGCAACTCCATCATTGGGGAACATAGACGAGAGCTCATCATTGGGCCTTAATGGACAACTAGCTGATTATCAGGAAGGAAATCAGAACAAGCCACACGGAGCTTCTGCAGGTCCATAAAGAGGCCCTGTCTCAAGGGAACACGTCGAGAGTGAGAGCAAGATAGTCATAGGCCCCTCAGGCCTCTCTGCACATATGCACCCCAATCCCATGTACCACACAGCCACATATACATGCATATCACACACACATATACATACATATACACACATTTATACACATACACACACATACATACATACACACACACACATACATTCAAACACACACATACACACATAATACATAGTACACATACTCATACACATATACATACATATATACATACACACACAACACATATACACACCAACAACACACATGCACATACATCCATACATCCACGCAAACCACCAACACCACTAACAAACATATATACAGCAAACCTTATGTGGTGTTGTTAAAGACTTGGAGTGAGCCTGGGGAGGTTTCCCCCTGATATAAGAAGGAAGTAGAGTCAATTCTACTGCTTTCCTCCACTGTCCCCACAATGTCTGTGACACTAAGCAGTACCCTGATATTAGTTTTTCTCAAGCTCTGATCCTGGCTTCCACTCCCACAAGCTGACATTAAAAATTGCTACTGATAAAGATTTTGCAGCAGGAAGGACTCTTGAAGATATGTTGAATTCAATCTAACCTCTTAATTTGTTTTACACTGAAACAAACACCTAACGCCCAGAAGGGTGAAGTTTTAAAGGGCAGCAGTTATGACAGTCCTGAGGGTGAGAATTTAACCTCTGCTTCAGTGTCCTCACTATCCATGTGAAGCCTCTTAAAACACTTAACGGGGGCGGGTGGTGGTGGTGGGGCAGTGAGGAGTAACTACCATTCAAAACTGCCCAAAGTAGCTTTTCTTTTAGGTAAGAAGGTAAGCCCATGATTGGCTGGCTGGCTAACTGATGGACTGATGGACTTAATGGATTTTTTTTTTTTTAACCTATGGTGGTCTTTAAGCCCTTTAAAGCAACATAGCATAAATGAAGTCATATAGAGGCCATCCATGATATAAAAATATAAAGAAGCACAGAGAGACCAGCTCCTCCCAACTCAGACCTTCAAGAACCAGGTTTGACTTTGTCAGTTAGATAACCCACAAGCCCCCACAGAGTCCAGAGTTCCTGCCTCCTACAAATGGCTTGTCTTCACGGCACTATGAGCGAACAGTTCTAGGCTGGCCTTTGCCCACCGTACTCTAGGTATTGCCTTTCCTCTACACCAAACAGTTCAAGCCACCCTCCTCCTGCTTAACTCCTCAGTGTAAGGTCCAGCTATAATCAGAGCTCACCTGCTGCCTCGACATCCAGTCCCCCCCACCCCACCCATCCGGGCAGCTTCAGCCACACCCTGCCTCTTGCACAGAAAGCGAGAGCGCATACCTTCCTTCTCTCTGGACCGTTCACCGTTCATATGGCTTCGTTCTTGCTGATCTTTCCACTGATGATTTTTAACCCCTGCTCCTCTGCAGATTTTTACATTTTTAAATTTTGACTCTGTTCTTGAGCTGTGCTGTTCCCCTAAGCCCTGCCTCTCATTTTTCTCAAACTCTTTTCATTTCTTTGCCCCTGAGGACTCTGGTGGAAACTGTGGATGATGAATTGAAAATACACAATTTTGGCTCACCCTGAACAGGTTCTTACTGACAAATAATTCCCTTGAATTTCCTTTCAGGGCCCTCAAAAATACCGTCCCCCCCCCCCCAGATCACCTGAGGTGCCTGTGATTGTCTTAGGTCCTCCCCTCTCTGAATGTATTAACCAGAATACTTCTAGTATGCAAGAACTCCGAGTTGCGGGAGGTTGATACACCAGGCCTAGGCCAACAGTCAGACACACAGGACAAAAGGCAGGAGAGAAATATCTGAGAGTCTGAAATTCCAGGAGAAAGAACGTTAGGCAAAGGCCTTGGAGAGTGGGAGGGCTTAATCTGAACCAGGTTGAGACTGGAGTATGGCTTCCTCACTGCCTGGGGGTATGTCAGCTACCCCAGCCCTAGAGGGGGTGTAGCTCAGCCTTTCTGTGTACTCTGCATCTACTGGTCCTTGATTCCTACAGACTGGATGCTGTTTTGTGTGCCTGAGGGCAGCATGCAGGGATTTGAGTCCCACAGTTGCTAGCTCTTGATCTCATTACATCACACGATTAATCTTCGCCCTCCTCCTCTTTGAGACGGAGATAACGAAGTTACCCATCTCAGTGTGTTATGAGAGTTAAATAGTCTCATTCCAACAATAACAACAACAACAACAAATTGCACGCACCAGGNACACTGTCAGTGCGGAACAGGTTTAATTCTTGTCATTAATGTAATACTTCCTAAACTGTGTGCGCCGGTTGGGGGAGGGGGCTGGGGGGGTGGCGCCTGAAAGGCAGACAGCATTGGATTTCCTTTTCTCTTTCTCATATAGCTCTGGGGCAATTATACATAACTCCAAAATTTCAGTGTTGCTCAGTCAAGATGGTAGGTGAAGGACCGCAGCTGGTCTGACACAACCATATGCTCTCAGCAACCCTCAGTGAATGCAGAAGAGGGTGAGCCTCCTGGTTCTCCAACTGGGAGGAACAGCAGTTTTCCTGTTAGCCCTAACTGGCCGGCCCCTCCCTTCAGTCACAGTCAAACAGCCAACCAGTGGCCCACGAGGGCGGGAGCACAGGCTAGGAGGCTGCCATGGCGACGCGAGGGAAGCTCGCGGGTAGTTTGTGTTTACTGGCCATCCGTGCTTAGTTTAAGACCAGGAATTCACACTCCCATGGCAGTGCCAGCAAAACTCACCCTGGGCCAAAGCATGCATTTAAAATACGAAACCTCTCCATTCCGATTCTCTTATGTAACCACGATGCCAAAGGACCTTAAAAATAAATCAAAGAGGAAAGTGGCCCGCAGTTCCCGCACTGATGGGCATGGAAACCCGAAGCCTCCCCAAATCGCGATGGGCGTGAAGTTTCCCATTGTCTAGGGGGATTGTGTTGGTTTTTCTCTTCTTTATTCCTTGGGAGTTATATTTGTTTTTTACACACTATTTTTTTTTCTTGTGACAAATCAGGGTGCCACCACTCTCCTGAAAAACAATAAGGTCTACAGAAGGAGAAAAAAGTTCTCAAAAGTCTCCAGAGGTTGCAGCAACTCTGCCAAGGGAAGCGTCTGCTTCCACATAGCCGCGGAAAACAACCAGGCTCACCAGGCTGAGCTGGCCCCGGGCTCAGCCAAACCCCGCGGTGAGGACTCACTCACGCCAGGAAGCCACGTGCATTGGCTTCTTTTCCATTTAAAATTCTAGGTTCACTAATACCTGGCCATGAGGGCACCTTTGCTAGGGTGCTCCTGGGTCTTCTCCAAAAGAGGAGGTGAGAAACGGGAAGTCCCAGGAGATCCTCTGTGTGGAGCAAGGAGCTAAGGCAAGGGTTAGATAATGGTTCTTTGGGGTTTTTTGTTTGTTTGTTTTTGTTTTGTTTTTTCGAGGCAGGGTTTCTCTGTGTAGCCCTAGCTGTCTTGGAACTCACTTTGTAGACCAGGCTGGCCTCGAATTCAGAAATCCACCTGCCTCTGCCTCCCAAGTGCTGGGATTAAAGGCGTGCGCCACCACCGCCCTGCTCTAGATAATGGTTCTTAGTCTCCTGTCCTCTCCCCTCTCCTTTCCCCTGCTCCCTTTCTCTTCTCTCCTTCCCTAACCCTCTCGTTCGTTCTCTCTTTCTCTCTCCAGAGTCCCAAAATGTATCCCAGGCTGACCCGGAACTTAACCGTGATTTGCCTGCCCTCTCCCTCCCATGTGCTGGGATTAAAGGTATGTGCCACCACACCCGGTCTTCTATTTTCTTTAAATGGCACTTAATTATTTTTTTAAAAAAATCTGTAAAGAGGACAGATTCCCATAAAAATTCTGGTGGCCCGAGAAATTTTTGTACCAATTTCAGTCAATAAACAACAAATTCAAAAACCCAATAGGCAAAAGCTAAAGGCTAACTGAATGCCAACAAGAAAAACAAAACAAAACAAAACAAAACGAGACTACCGGACTTGCGTTAGAAAAAAAGAAGAGGTGTCTAGAAGCCACATCTCAGATGCAAACCTTTACCCTTTACAGACCCAAACAAGATACAAGGCACTTGTAAACATTTGTGCTTTAAATCAGATAGCTAGCCCCAGGGGCGACAGATTGTCAGATCCTAATTGATTATCCAATGAGCTGCTCCCTAGTTGATCCCTTCCAATACACCCTATCCCAGAGTGGCTTCTAGAAAAACCACAAAAACTCCAGACCAAGGCAGTCCAGCCAAAGAGCCCTGATTTATTTCAGCTTCAGGGACTGTAATCCACCCGACTCAGCTTGCTGTCTGAAGAAAGCACACGCTTTTCTCATCTAGCAGGGCAAGCATATGACATGTAAAGACAACCTGCCCTGGAGACCGAGAGAGGAGAATGGGGGAAGAGTAAGATCACACTGGGATAAAGGGTGTAGACAGCTTACAGGGTATAGACAGGGAAGATTCCTGGTCAGGGCACCCAGAAGGGAGTGGCTTTCTTCTCTTCTCTTCTCTTCTCTTCTCTTCTCTTCTCTTCTCTTCTCTTCTCTTCTCTTCTCTTCTCTTCTCTTCTCTTCTCTTCTCTTCTCTTCTCTT
>NC_034611.1:41587010-41599510 GCF_900095145.1 Mus pahari
TCTCTCTCTCTCTCTCTCTCTCTCTCTCTCTCCCTGAAGTTTCACTATGTAGTACAGGCTGGCTTGGAACTTGCTATGTAGACTAGGATGGTCCTACATAGACCAAGAAGCCTTGAACTCATAGAGATCCACCCGCCTTTGCCTAAGTACTTGAATTAAAGGTACATACCGCCATAACCGGCACGAGTTGCTTTCTAAGCACTTACCGGCAGAGATAAAATGGACACCTAGGTCCCTAAACTCAGCCTTATCAAAAAGAACCACGTGGACTTTTGGCTTGCAATGCCCGATAAGCAAAGGTAGAATTTGTGGCAAATTGTGCCTCCTCTCCCACCTAACGTTACCCATTCACGGGGATTGTTGATAAGCCCCCGTGAAGAGGGTCCTTCAACCTGATCAGAAGCCATCAAATGCCCCCAGCTTCACAACTTGCAAGCAATAGGAAGGGGATAGAAGGCAGCATATAATTCATTTGGGAAGTTTTTAAAGTAGAGAAAGCCCTCAGTTGGGGCAGATAATCTAGTAGCCACAGTAAATAATACCTCTTGAATTTGACATATAAAATTCCTAATAAGCCTTGATGAGGTAGTATTTGGAGATGGGCCTTTGGGAAGTGATCATTGATAAGAGCTTCATCCTCATAAGGGAGAATAGTTCCCTTATTAAAGGGACGCCAGGGAGTTCCCCTTGCCCCTAAGAAGGCCCACCTGAGAACGAGGCCGAGTGGACACCGTACTCTCAGAAGTGTGGGGATTACATTTCTGTTGCTTATGAGCAGCCTGGCTTATGGTACTTAGCCATAGCCGACGGAACTAAGGTCCATAGACATTTGGGGTGAAAATTCCCCCGTTTCAGTCTAGGATTAGGATGTATGTGTCAAGCATTATAAATCTATCTCAGATTGTGTAGGAAGATGATAGAGGAGTTCTTGCAATAATTGGTATTTCCTCCAACCATTTTGGAGTGAACAGAAAAGGGTCATTTTATAAAAACCAGGCTTGCGACATTAGAAGAAACAAACGTGAAGTTTCCACTCTCAGGAGCTCTGGAGCACCTGTGATTTAGGAACGATGATTCAAGTGGGATTTCCCTTGATGCCATGAGCCCAACTGACGGTCCAGGTTGTGATTTCTAATCCCTCTCTTCAATAAATCTAACCCAAGGCCACCAAACAAGCAAAGACAATGATTCTTTTTTTTAATGGCACAGCCCAGGTCGTTATAACCTGACTAGTTACCAAGCTGACAGGAATGGCATGTCCTGGCTCATACCTTTGTATCATAAGACACCCAGCTATGTATTTCCTGTTCGAGGGCATTTTGGGGGGATAAAGAAAAGGAAGGTAGGGAGTCAGGATAATTATATCAAATCTGTCAAAGGCTCTTTCAAGATCTCTCTGTCTCAGAGGAGGACAAAACCATCCAATCAAAATGAACCGGAAGTCCACCGAAGCTTTTGTAAAGAAAGCTCATATATATGAGATCTTTCTCTTAAGACTTAGGGTCTCGTGGACCTCAGGATCACCTCAAACCTGCTCTGTACAATAGCTGAGGATATCTTGAACTCCTGATCCTCCTGCCTCCGCTTCCCAAGTGTTGAGATTACAAACAAGGGCTGCCGTGCCATCCCGATAAAAATCTTAAAATGTTGTGTGCATGTGTGCATGGGGTTGCACTTATGCATCCAGGTGTTTGTGTGTGTGGCAGCCAGAGAACAACTGGGTGACCTCCTCAATGGCTTCTCCACCTCATTGTTTGAGACAGGGTCTCTCGCCAAACATGGAACCCTTCGTTTCTGCTAAACCAGCTGGCCTGGGAGCCTCTGAGGTCTGCCTGTCTTTTCTCCCCAGTGTTGGTATTACAGGTATGCACGGCCAGGCTCAGCTTTTATGTGGGTGCTGGAGATTTGAACTCAGGTCCTGTGTGCCTGTGCAGCAGGTGCTCTATCCTCAAAGCCAAGTCTGATGCCTCTTTAGGTTTTTTTTTTTTTTTCCTTCCTCAGAGAACCCACCTATTGAAAACAAGTATACAGGTTATCCCTGTGGGCAGGTTTCTAAGATATAACTCAATGATCTCTGCCTCTAGTATCTATACTTTGGTATAATCCTCTCTGCTTTCTGAGTCTGGATCTAGTGACTTCCTTCTGATGACTGGAATACGGTAAGATGAAACACTTGCGATGTGGCTTCTGTTTGGTTCACATACTTTCCACTTCTGCTTGTTCACTTTGAAAACAATTTAGCTGTCATGGTGTGACTTTGCCAAGGAACTCACATCACAAAGGACCAAGGGTAGCTTGCAGTTAATTGCCAGTGAGGAATGGAGGCCCTTAGACCAACCGTCTACTAGGCGCTGCATCCTGCTGGCGATCATTGAGAATGTCAGAAGCAGCTCTTCCACCGTGGAACCTTGAGATGCTTCTCCCAAGCAGACCTAAACCTGAGAGTCAGCTAAGCTGCCCTGTCAGGCCTGACCCACAGGAACAGTGAGATAACCGGTGGTCCTGTCAACTGCTAGGTTGGAGGAATACTGTTTTGCTGCAGCAGTAGATAAACACACCAATTTAAGTATCACTGCCGACAGCCACACACACAAAGAGGGAGACAACTCAGAAGCCCACCCAGAGTGATGCAACCATTCAAGAAATATTGGCTAGTCCTTAGAATACAGTGAGGTTAACATACTGTATCTGCAGTGATACTGAAAGAAGCCCATGAAAACTGGTGTGTGGGCGTGTGTATGTGGCTATGCACACATAAAACAACAAACATGCTACTTCCAAAACATTCCATTCCTGTGAACGCTTCACCTCAATCCTGGCTCAAAAAGAATTCTAGTTGTTCTATACTAACATATATTTGTATATGTGTATAGAAACCCACATATATATGAATTCCTGACTCATCTCCTTCATAGTGCTTATCTAGTTCTTCCATAAACTATAGAGTCTACATTTTAGCTGACATCATGTCTTCGTGTCTCATACTTCATGCCACCTACACAGGAACTCTTATGTAGGTAGCTACTCTCTTTCCTTACTGATTCCACAGGCCAGATGGGCTTCTCCGCATCTGTTTTTCCTTTACAATGTATTTCCAGATCAGGGTGCTTTCGAGATCTAAGTGAAATCAGGCCACTGCCCTCTCCAAAGCCTGAAAGGCTTCCCATCATACTCAGAATAAAAGCCAAACTCATCACGTTAATTCATGAAGCCTGACGTATAGACCTGACCCCTGACCCCTCTCCTGCCTCTGGGGTTCTCCCTTCATTGGCCTGGTTTGTCATCACTGCCCTCTTTGATGTTTCCACAGTGCCCCAAATCTAGTCTCACTCCAGGTCAATGGACTTTTAAGATGGCAATGCATTGTCTCGTTTATGGAAATCTGAAATCCATATGTTGGCAGGACCATGCTCTCTAATGGTGCCGGGGAATGTCTGACCCGTGCCTNNCTCTGTGCTTATGTGGCTTGCTGGCAATTTCCAGTGTCGGCTCATTGGCCCATCTCTACTCTCACCTTCAGCTGGGGTTCTTGTGAGCACATATATCTTTAAACATAGCACTTTTTAGAAAGGCAGATGTCATGTGAGATTAGAGGCTCATTCTACTCCAGTGGACCTCACTCCTATCTCCAAGTAAAGTCACATTGAGGGGTGCTGTGGGTTAGGATTTCGGCATGTGCATTTCAGGTGGGGAGCATAATTCGGCCTATAACAAGAGCCATTGCAATCACTGTTTCCTATCCCTAAAAGGAATGTGCCTTATACACTAATAAGGATACTGGGAGCCTAATTGCCAGGAACAGCTTCTGGGCTTTGAAATCATCCTCCGCATTGTGTCAGTGCTGCCCTTCCTAAGGGTCACTCCTGGTGCATGGCCTAGCATGGTAAGGACACCAAAGCAGAGCTGCTTCTGGGAGAGGTAGACTCACCCAACAGGTGGCATCAGGCCCAGGACACTCCAGCAGCCTTGCCAAAAATCTCAGGATGGCATGTGGATGCTTGCACTCTTCCCCTCTTATCATAGTCCACTGTCCCCGCAGAGTCCCAGTGACTATTCCTCTTTCCTCTCCCTAACCAGACAGCACATTCAGGAGAACTCTGCACTCGGTTGAATGCTCTTTAAGAGTCCTTGTGAAATGCTTAGATAATTTTTAGTACGGAGATTAGCAGTTCCCTTTTGATCGGACCTCAGATCTTAACCCAAGAGGTGGCGGTTATGGTTTGAACTTAAAATAGTCCCCAATGGGCTCAAGTATTTTCAGCCCCTGGTCCTGAGCTGATGACTGTGTCTGGGAAGGTTGTGGATCCTGGGAGGTGGAGAGTATAGAGCCCAGACCCACTTCCTGTTCCTTTGGGCCTCCTCTGACAGAAGCAGCATAGCCAGCAGCCCCCCATCGGGCTTTCCCCATCGTGGAGGATTGTAACCTCTTGAACTGCGAGCCAACACGAACCCTTCCGCTCTTGCGTTGCTTCTACTCAGGTCTTTTGTCACATGATGAGGAAACTAACTGTACAACCTCTCTGGTACTGTTAATCCCATCTAGGTGCCAGCTTCTTGCTTCCTCTTCCTTTGTAAGCCTCTGACTATTGGTCCCTTGGATCCAAAAATAAAATGCTCTATCCAACCTGGTCCTTCTTCCTTCATTTCTGACTTCATCTGATTTTATTATATTTTCACGTATTGTTCCTTTTGCCTTTCCTTTATGGGATCAAAGACTTTGAGCTATTCATTTTTTTTATACCCTAACAACTATAGCAAAGCCAGGAACATAGTAGGTAGTTAATAGTTTGTGAATATGCTTACCTTATTAAAAGCTCAATGTCAGACTGAATTCATCAGCATCCCCTCTTCAATTCCAAACTTAAAATATATAACCCAGGCTGGCCATCATTAAGAATGTACCTCATAACTATAGAAAGCACAGTGCTCTATTTAACATTGTCTAGAATTAAACGGGGAACCCAAAGCCAAAGCAACAGGGCTGAAGAACCAGGGGTGGCGTGGATCTGGATACAGCGGCTTTCAGCCCTACATTGAAACTGAAAAGCCCAAGTGAGGGCAGGTAGTAACTACCCTGTCCCTGCAAGGAAAACAAGCCAGAGTGAGAGAAGTACACCACTAGGATTCTGGAAATGCTCCATCCACATGGAAGTAGAACTCCAAAAACTACCCTGTCCTAAGGAAGCCGGCAAGTCTGCATTGTGTTTTGCCACTGTGGCGTACATCATTAAAAAGCACATCCAAAGAGTGTGAAGAGGCCACCTACCAAGCATCAAGCCAATGCCGTGCATAAGCATGTCACTGAGATTTACATTGCTTACGTTGTGAAAATAATCTCATACCAATATATCACCATAAAAATGTCCCCCCGGACCAGGGAGACCTTCACTGAAGCAAACTCAGATTGCTCAGTAGGAATTTGTTTGTTTGTTTTTTTCTTTTTTCTTTTTTTGGTTTTTTTCAAGACAGGGTTTCTCTGTATAGCCCTGGCTGTCCTGGAACTCATTTGGTAGACCAGGCTGGCTTCGAACTCAGAAATCCGCCTGTCTCTGCCTCCTGAGTGCTGGGACTAAAGACGTGCGCCACCACGCCCGGCTTTGTTTGTTTTTTTCAATAGCTCAAGGTTCATGAGTCTCCCTCAGGATAAACCATCCTATTGAACAAATCAGACAAAGATAGGATGGTAAAGCCAGAAGAGAAGCCATGTCCAAACAAGTTAAACAAACATCACCCCAGGGGTGGGTAAGAGAAAAGCCATCGACTGTGGGACCTTTACAGTAATCATGCTCTGCAAAAGTTCCCACCTAGAAGGAGAAAATGTACAAAGCACTATCCTCTATGAGAAAAAGAAAAAAACAAGTAAATAGGATTCTTTTATGATTATATTTTTGACTTGATTATATTTTACTTATTAGTAGGGGGTGGAGCTTCGAGGAGGGGTGTCAGTGAATGATTGCACACCCGTGGGGATGACAATAGGCAGGGGTCAGTTCTCCCTTACAGCGTGGGTTCCAAGGCTTGACCTCAGGGTGGCACACATCTCAGCTCTATCAGCTGAGTCTTGAGTCATCTCAACAGCTTGTAAATAAAAAATTTTAAAAACAAAATACAAAACAGGCATGGTAGTCATGACTGTCATCCTAGAAGTCTCGTCGCTGAAACGGAAGCATTGCCTTGAGTTCGGGGCTAGTCTGAATTATTTGGTGAATTATAAGCCAGCCTAGGCTACAGACTGAAACCCTGTCTCAAATCTGTAGTAAAATAAACAAAGAAAAGAAAAAGAGGAAAAATACAATGTATTCAGTTGCAGCTGGAAAAAAATTAATGTGGTGGAAGATAGATCTGAAGAAAATAGGTTAATGTTGCAGAAAGAAGACCTGGGAAAGAACATCTATAGAAAGTGAAAAGTAAATTAGAACAAGAATTAAAGCATAACTTTATGTTGGATTCCAGGAAGCAAGAGAGGCAACATTAAAACTGAAATGATAAAGGCTTCGAATGTCACAGAATTCAAGCAATACATATATTCTTTTTTTTTTAAATTGCTCCTTGTTATCTTTTTAAAGCTATTTTAGTAATATATTTACTTGCTTAAACATGTTTTCTCACATGTATATAATGTACTTGATCATATTGGCCCCTACTACTCTCAGCTGCTCTCTCTTAATGTGTGCTCTTTTAAGCTTTGTTTTATTTACTTAGTGTGTGTGTGTGTGTGTGTGTGTGTGTGTGTGTGTGTGTGTAGACGTCTTCAATGGCCAGAAGAGGGCATTAGATTTCCTGTAGCTAGAGTTAGTAGTAGTCATGAATCCTGGGAACCAAACTTTGCATCAATGCAAGACATCAAATGGTCTTAATCACCAAGCTCTCTCTCCAGTCCCTTAATATGTGTTGAGTGAGAAAACTGCAGATAGAAAGCAGAATTTAAAATTTAAACACACACACACACACACACACACACACACACACACCAGAAACGGTTAAAAACGACATGAAGTCAAATCTAAAAGGAAAATCTCCAAACAGTAAGAAAGATAAGTTGCTTACAGAATATATAACAGAATAGCATTCAGAATGGCGGAAGGTCACCACTGCAGGCCAGTAAGTAAGCTAGCTTTTCAAGTAAAGGTGTTTGTAGTCACACCTAATGAATTATATGCACCGAATCCTTGACATACAAGGTGGAAGAAGAAAGTAGAGTTCCTTTGTGAACAGACACACAAGCATACACACAAAATAAATAAGTGTAATAAGTTTTTTTTTTTTTTTTAATTCAAAGACCTTTTCAGAAGATCACCCTGAGCAAACTCCTCTCTATACCCAATTAGATGATGGCTCAAAAGTAGGAGGAAATTAAGTATACCCATACCAAAAAAAGAAAGAAAAAAAAAAATCAAGACCTCGGAGAGAAATTACTAACAATCTGTTTCAGGATAAAGTGAACCAGAAAAAAAGTGATGTAAATAATGGTGGACGAAGAAGATACGGAATACCGTGGTACCTTTGTTAGCACCCTCATCTTTTAAAAGATACATTCTTCCCCAGATTATCAGGGAGTTATAAACAACTTGTGGTTATATTACAGGTAGCAGCAGTGTGGAAGGACCATCAAGTTACAATAGTCTAAGTTCCTTACCCTGACTGACCGAGGAGAAACAAGTCTGAATAATGTCTATAACCTGCAGTGGAAACCTATGTATCATAATTTTAGGGGTAATGAAAGAGGAGATGGGAGAGGAGAATAAGAGTCTCATGGAGGAGAGAGGGGCGCTCAAACACACTTAAAATCACGATGAATATACTGCTGACAGATCCTCACAGACAGAAACTCTATAAACACCTTCTTTAGGGCCCAGTGAGATAGCTCCATAGGTCAAGTCCTTGCCACCAAGCCAGACACACACACAAGGAGGGCGGGGCCAAGAAGAATAAAGAAAATAGATTGTTATCAATTCACTCCCTAGATGCCAGAGAATTAAAAGTGGGAAAATGCGCAGTAAGTAAAATACCAAGTTGAAAACCTAAAAAGCCCACTCAGAAGAGGAGCCCTGGCGAAGCTTTGCTACAGCAACAGAAGAGGTGAGCACGCACCGCTGGCCGCCTCGCCCTGCAATTTCCACCCGGCTCAACCTTATCATTTGGCGGAGAGACCTAACATTACCGGATAGGAAAAATGCAGGATAATTCAAACGTCGAACACATGCAGCCCCAGCGGTCACTCCAAACCTAAAATAATGTCTGGAGGTTTGTTCTGCCAGTTCTGCTTACACCAAGTCTCCTCGGGGCCCCTCCTGGATCCCTGGGTATCCAGGCTGTTTAGAAAAGGCATGATTTTAAAGGTAGCCTACATGCTGGGGTGGATGGGCAAGAAAAGGATGACAGAGGAAAAGAGAAATAAGAAGCCACGACGAACACTCCAGCTTCTTACTTCGTGGTCCCGGAAGAACTGCCATCGCAGGAACTGGCTCAAACATCAGACTCCACAATCAAGAAGATAGTTATTTTTCTTTTCTCCTGGCTTGATAGGGGCCGGTGCTGACACGGGAAGCTGGACCCTTCAGGTGCTGCAGCTTCCTTGTCAGTGGGCCAGCCTTAAACACTGACTGGGGAGCGGGGCGGGGAGGGGAAGGGCTCTGTCCTCCCAGAAGGCATTTCAGTTTGGGGCTGTCTTTCTACTGGAGCACTAGTTGATCTGTATTTGTTATGATTACTGCTGTCTCTCAGTCCACATCCGCACGGTCTTTCGTGCCTCACTTTTGTGCCACACTTCTGGGCTTTTCTACTCTCCTCTCTGGGGTTTCTTATAACTACTTGGGTTGGCCATCTCTGTTTTTCTTCACAACCACTCTGAAAGTTCCGTCACCTGATACTCTTTTAGTAGTTACAGCGCGCGTCTTCCCCTCACTGAATTTTGTAAAGCAATGGAAACGTTGACATCCCTCAGAATCACAGCCTTCAGATGTGTGCCTCCAATTCTGATCCTTACCTCTCGTGACTTTAAGGTCCACATGTCTTTAGAATCCAACAAGCCCTTCTTTATAAAGTTAACGCACGTGTTCATTCTGTCTTAATTTTTCTTTTATTTCAGTATTATATCTTTCTATATTCTTTTTTCTTTAAATGTATTTCTTTTCATACATTTTGATCATATCCTTTCCCCTCCTCCAACTCCTTCCAGATCATCCTCAGCACCAAACCAACCGCCCAACTTCATGTTCTCTCTGCTCTCCATCTCTTGTTCAAACAACAACAGCAACAACAAAAATATTCAAAAGCAAAACAAAGCAAAGCACGCATGAGTGTGAACACACACACTAGAAACAAAAAGAAAACATGGAATTTTTGTGTTGTGTTGTGCTGTCTTGTGTTGACCAACTACTCTTTAGCATGGGGCTTTATCTGGAGTGCGTCTGATGAACCCAGTGTCACTCCATTAGAGAAAAGCCATTTTCCTTTTCTCAGCAAGTATCATTTTCAAATACCTTCTTAATTATAGGTGGGACTTGTGTCCAATTTCCTTAGCAGCGCTGGGGACTCTGACAGATTTCAACCTGTTCAAGTCTTATACAAAGTGTCACATATCTGTCACATACACATATGAATTCTCACACATATGTGTTGTACTGGATGACACTTCTCCTTTGAGTCATCCATCACTTCTGACTCTTACTATCTTCTTCTTCCTCCATAGATCCCTGAGTCCTGGGGGGGAAGGGTGCGCTAGAGACATCCCTTTTAGGCCAGAGTTCTCCAAAGTCTCTCACTCTCGCGTTTTGACTAGCTGTGGATTTCTGTGTTAGTTCCCATCACTGCAAGGGGACGTTTCTGTGATGAGGGCTGAGTGAGGCCTGATCTACGGGCAGGGCAGGATATCATTAGGAATAGTGTATTGCTATGTTCCTCTAGCAGAATAATAATATTAGGTTTCCCTTAGGGCCCGGGATCGATCTAGTCTCAGGTTCTTGGACACTTTAGCACTGTCAGATACGGGTTCCATCTCGTGACCCTTAAGTCCATCCACAATCTTATAGCAGAGTCAGATTGCTGAAGATACAATCTATTTAAGACATTAAATATGGAGAATTCATGATGTCGCACACCTTTTGATCCCAGTACTCAAGAGGCAGAGGCAGGCACGCCTCTGAAAATTCAAGGACAGACTGATCTATACAGAGAAACCCTATCACCAAACCCAAACTCCCAAACAAACAAACAAACAAACAACAACCATAACAAAACAACAACAAAACCATGGTTACACTGGGGCAACAGCAAATGTTAAGGGGGTAACCAAGAACTTCTTGAAGCTGTTTTTTTTTTTTTTTTTTTTAACAAGTCCTTCTATTTATGTTTATTGCATTAAATACCTTATTTGTTTATAGGCATGTGCACACGTAGGTTGGTGTGCACACACAAGCACCACCGTGTGAAGGTCAGAGGACACAACTTCCAGGAGTCATTTCTCTCTGTCCATCATGTGGATCTGAGGCATTGAACTCAAACTGTCAGGCTTCCTGCCACCTCCAGTTTAATCTTTTCTCAGTGTACATAAAGATCTATGACTTTAAAGAGACCATGGCATCCTCAGTACAAAAAAAAAAAACAAAAACAAAAACAAAAAAAAAAAACAGAAAGGATTGAAGTAAATGTCTATAAATATGATGATTACTTCTTTGCTAAGTCAAATTTTAAAAAAATTATTTTATATGAAAATTATTCATAGGACAATTTTCTTATTTTTTTTTTTTAAGAATCTTCGATTGTATAACTCCAGAGAAATTTGAGCCAATCCTAAATGGCATGAGCTACTTACAGTCAAATGATTTCAAAAAGCAAATAATAAACACGCTTTTCATGGCCCGAAGCAAAAATTACACTTAATGTGGGGTGTGGGCAGATGCTGATATGTTTGGAATGTGCGTGGGTGGAAAGGGACCCAGGACCTCAGAAAGTCTCAAAGATCTGGTCCCCCTTTGTGGTGTGAAGATGTAGTGGCGCTGGAGAAAGTACAGTAGTGCCGGGCTAACTGGCCACCATCATGGTGGAGGGGGTGTCCACATTCAGCTCCCCACCCTCCGTGAAGCCTTCAATAAAGTTACCAGGCCTGGGGAAAGCCACGCCCACTGGAGTTCTCCTGGTACTGCGGAAAGGTTAAGACGTTCAGTCCAATCCAAGTTCTGGTGGAAGGAGGGGCCTGCATGACTTAGGGGCAAGGAAAGGGAACCTAGGAGATCAAAGCAGGGTAGTACAGGCGTGCTGAGCTCAAAAGGCTCCGGCCACGTCCCACCTGTGCTAGTGAGAAGTAAATGACTGTCCCAAGAGAGCCGCGCTACTTACTACCTGCGGTCCCTAAGGAATGTTCTCTTGCAAAGGCGTGGTCTGTCGGGACTGTCTAGGGAGTGGGGCTGAAAGTGAGGAGTCTTTTATGCATACTTGTCTGTAATGTGTAATGTAAGGGGTTAAGGCAAGGGAAGTTCAGCTAAGCCTCCTGGAGCTTCCACGGAGGCCTCAAGAACCAGCTTAGCTTCCTTAAGTCCCACTCTAAGAACCAAACAAAACTGTAGGGGCAGAGAGACAAGGGAAATGGGCATTTCTAGGTCTGCACGAGGGAGATGGAGCCAGTGTAAAGCACAAGGAAATCCTTCTGCTCTGTTTCCACACACACACACACACACACACACTCGCCCTCCCCTTTCCACATTAAAGGGCCATGGAGAAGTCTCCACGGGCAGTGGTCCCAGGGACATTCCTGGAGGTGGCTCCAGGCATTCCTGCTGCTCCTCAGGCTCCCTGCACTGCACTTCCCCTGGGGGCCTTGGACCGGAACACAACCACGTAAGCCGGTGTAAGCCGGTGTAAGCCGGTGTAAGCACGCTAGCTTACTCTTCTTCCTCCCACTCGCTCTCTCCTCACCTGTACTCTCAAACCTCAGAACCCGAGGCTTCCTCGGACTTTTCCTGTAGAACCTGTACCTCATCTCCAGGTAGGGGCTCCCGCAGGTCCCACTGAATGAGTTCCATGCATATAGTCTGTTTGTGACGTGCTTGCCCCGGACATGGATTCTGGGACTTAACAATAAGGGTGACCTTTAAACCTGAGGGAATGGAATGTGACTGTTGGTTAGCCTTTAACCTCATCAACACAAAAGCCATTCTGGAAAAATCTGCCTTGCCAACGTTTCTTTTAAACAGACCACTCCTCTGAGTCCTGGGCCGGTGGTTTCTATTGCCAGGTGGACAGTTTCAGTTGGATGTGATCCCCACTGTCACCTGGCAAATCTCAGGCGACAGTGGGGGGGAATCACTGCAACTCATCTGTGCCTATCTCTTACTGTATAATATTAACATTTTAATCCTCAGGACACCTGCAAGGTATTATTAATAATCCTGGGTTATACATAAGGAAACTGAGAAAGTTATGTGTGTCATCTAGCTGAGAGATGGCTTAAACAGAGGGCAGCAGAGATGGGACTCCAACACCATCAGGCTGGTGCCACAGCA
>NC_034611.1:41604510-41607045 GCF_900095145.1 Mus pahari
TAGGGCTCTAGAAGAACAAAGAACAAGATACGGATCTTTGTGATAAAGACATAGGGGACCATGTTTATAAGTTCCCACCCCACCCTCACAAACTCATAATGAAATGCTGAAAAGTATCACTCCTGCTTGCAGAATTATGAGATTGCTCAAAGAGGAGGCAGCAAATAACAGCATATGAGAGAGGGACTTATACTTTCAACGAGAGGTGAGATTTGAAATTGGTCATTAAAGATAAGCAGGAGTTTGGTAGGAGACAAGGAAGACGTGAGTCAGAAGAAATAGTACGCGCAAAGGCTTTAGTGTGTCAGGGGCTGGAAGGAAGAAGTGGTGCGGGAGGTGCGGGCAGGTTCCACGAGCTGCCCTAAGATTCTCCAGGTCAATGTCTCCAGCCAGATTTCTTTCACTTCAGGACAGAGTCCATGCTTTTATTACCGGGAGCATGCAGACTTGTGAAATACAAAGCACTTTTTAATAAATGCCATCAGATGTTGTGGGAACAGTGGGAAGGTCAAAGGGAGGCCAGAAGTAAGCCTACAAAAGCAAAGGGGAAGGACGGCTAAACAGATGGCTTGGTGGCTAATCACACTGGCTGCCTTTGTAGAGGACCTGTGTTTGGTCCCCAGCATCCATGTAGAGCCTCACAACCATATGTAACTTCAGTTCTGGGGGAACCTGACACCTTCTTCTGGCCTCCTTAGGCACTGTATGCAGGCAGCGAAAATACATATATACATACGTATATATGTAAACATGTGTGTGTGTGTATATATGCAGACAAACTACTAATACATATAAAAATAAAAATATATAAATCGTTTTTTAGGAAGATTAAAATAGACAGCCAGAATGAAAAATTTGTATCAAAGCCCCAAATAACAGACCATATATATGATCATTTTTCTTAAATTTGGAAACTGACACATCCCAGGGAAAGGAAGGCGACAATAATAGGAATAGTAATGGTGCTCATGCCCTTAGTACAGGATTCCCTTTTAAAATCGTTGCTCATAAAGTATAGTATTACACTTCTTCATAAGAATGTATGTAATTATACAGTGTGGGGAAAAATTAACATGCAATCCATAACTACAGAGAACAAGATACATTATAGCTTCCCTTGAGGATCTAAAGGCTGTCAAAATACAAATTAAACACCTTCATGATGAGGGTGTGGTACCAGTTCCAGAGATTAGAGAACCAGAGATTGAGGTAAATTGTGCTGTTTATTAAAGGGGAAAAGAAACTGTCTTTCTTACAAATCACAGGAAACTTGGAAGTTGTGCAAGCACAGCTCAGGAAGGGACAGGATTTGGGCTGACCATTGCTATGCCCTGAGCAGTGTTTTTTTTTTTTTTCTCTCCCCAGATGCTCCAACAGTTTACCATGGAGAGTGGGAGAAAGGATGTACGCCTGTACCACTATTCTTTTTCCATATTCTAGATTAGAAAGATAACACCTTAAAGATGAGCACAGGTAATTTATATGTTAGGAGTGCCTTTTGTATGACACTTGTAAAGTACATTTGGAACTCTACTCGGAGACACCTAAACTGAGAAGGACTTCTCACTTCTCCAAACAAACTGAAAATCCTTATAATGAAGGAGCAAGTACTTTGCAAATAAGATTTGTAAGTAAAGGGGGGGGGCAGTCCCTGGCATCTTAAAAGTCGATTCTGTAAGACCGTAAGCTTGCACACACACATCTCTGTGCACATTTGCAGGAGGAAGGAGAATTTTTTTTTTTTTTTTAAATTGATCAACAAGCCTACCTTGAGTTAAACATCTTCCAGAGCCAAGCAATAGATGCAGGCCAAATACCTAACGGGAAGTCTAGTCCAATGACCCCCCCCCCAAAGAAAGTGTACCTAAAGGTTTTCAGAAAAACCACTAATATCTAGCATTACAAATTAGCAGGCCAATGGACTCAACCATTTACTCAGACTGCATCTAGGCGCAGAGAGCTGCCAGACCTCACACCAGCCAGAAGAGAACAGTTAGTAATTTGTATCAGGGTAGAAGATAATTAACTCCAGTTTTGGAGCTGTCTGGGGTTAATGCGCTAAATTTCCATCGTGCAGCTGACAGATGAAAGGAAAGACATCGCAAAGCAAGCCTGCTGGGCGGAGGCTCCCACACGTGGGAGTCTGTGGGGACAGCACAGAAGATGGGACAAAGCTCTGGGACCACGCAGACCCAGGCTTGAATTCTAGCTGTGAAGCCCGAGACATCTCTCTTACCTTCGGTAACGTCTAAACGACATTTTTCTAATCTAAAAAAAAATGGGGATGTGTGTCCCTAGCTTGCAAGCTGTGGAGAGAAATGAGTAAAATCATCTCTTTAAGCCACTTGGATGCTCCAGCAGGCAAGCACTAGACGTGTCCTAAAGGAAGCGATTCTGTTGTTGCTACCCGATTCCAGTGCTCGCTAATCAAGACTAGACTCTGCTCTGCTTTCTAAGCATACACATTTATAATATTTCCCACCCCCTTTCCGTATCTGAGAAGTTTTGACAAAGTAACACGATTTAGATCCTAAA